>NC_043003.1:54237235-54262235 GCF_006345805.1 Octopus sinensis | reverse complement strand
TGAGGAAAATGTAGTTGAAATTACACATGGTTTAGGAGTGAAATAATAAAATCCGACTACTTTAATAATTACTCTGTACTCTCACCAAGTATATTAGTTTTGTGTGCGACTAATAGACATTGAAGCCAGTGTATATTTAGATTTTAAATCTGATTTCGACGTTTTGGATTTCTTTCATATTTTCTAATCGTGACTTCATCCATACTTGCTTAAAGCTTTTATGAATAACATTTTCAATCTTCGACTAACTCTCAAACTATTTTAATGGTATAAAATCTATTTACATACATACAGATGTGTGCACCTGTGCGTGTGTGTGTATGTATATGTATACAAATGTATGTATATATATGTTTATTTCGTGACGCCCCACGCGGCCTCCCAACACCGCCAACAGACTCCAACAGTCTGTGTCCGATAGCTGAGATTCCAGATGGACTACAGTTCCGGGTTCAAAGCAAGGAAGGTGCAAGTACGTGAAGCAAGAAGATTAATGAAATCTGTTGGTACAGTGAAAAGATTGGAAGTAAAAGAGGAAGCTGTTTGAAGAAGAAGGAACAAGAGATGGTTGTAATAAATTGTTGGCACTGTGGGAAGCCAGGACACAAGATGAAAGATTGTTACAGCCTAGAATGAGAGCAAAGGCAGGATGGTAGTAAGATGTTCGCACTTAGGAAGGAGTGCTGGATATGTGGTGAAAAGGGGCATCTCAGTTTGGACTGCCCTACACGAAAGAAGGATAGTAAGGAGAAGGTGACAGAAGACAAAGCAAAGACATAAACCTAGAAAGGGCTGGTGTTAAGGGGCAGCCACTAGCCGAGTATTCCAAAGGAGCCCCACATCTGAGAGGACATAAAAGGACTATTCCAATTGGGCGTCGTACGAACGAAAAATTATGTTAATATAATTTTTTTCGTTCGTAACATGTATGCATGTATAATGTGTGTGTACATAATATATGCATGTGTGTGAGGATAGGTGAATGTATGTGTGTATGTATATATAATATTGTATTATATAGTATGTACATTACGCGCGTGTGTGTGTATAAATGTGAATATGTGTGTGTGTATTTACGTACACGTTAATATGTGTGTAATAAAAGAGAGAGATGTTTTCAAAACAATGTCTAAAACAAGGCTGACATTTTTACATGTCATTTACTTCAAGAAGCTAATCATATAGATACAATACAGTTTAAATCATCCCGGGAGCCCCTTTCGTTCTTTCTTTCTTTCTTTCTCTCCGTTTCCTTTCTGTTGTCTTTCTTTCTTTGTTGTCCTTCATCATGTCTTCCCACCTGTCTTTCTTTTTCCTCTAAACAATCTTCCAAATTATTCACCACGCATGCACATTAACACATACATGTATGCACAGAAAGAAAGCCAGAGAGAGAGAGAGGGGGGATGGGAGAGAGCGGAAGAGAGAGGGAAAGAGAGGGAGAGAGGGATAAAGAAGGAGAGAAAGATGTCTCCAAAACAATAACTAAAAAAAACTGACATCTTGAAACTTCACTAACTTCCAACACCTGTGAATCAACTGACCATAAAAAAATACAAGATATCTGAGAAGATATACCCTTTTCTCTCCTTCTTTCATTCTTTCTTTCTTCATTTCTCTCTCTCCCTATCTCTCTCTCTTTGTCTCTTTCTGCTTTCTTTCTTCTTTTTCTCTTTCATTTATGACCTTGTTTCTGTCTTTTTGTTTTTCTTTCGTTCACTTTTTCTTCCTTTCCTTGTTTCTCTTTCTTTCTCTCGTAAATCAGATCTCCCAAAAATTCACGACACGCACACATGCG
Source organism: Octopus sinensis (assembly GCF_006345805.1). Lineage (NCBI taxonomy): Eukaryota > Metazoa > Mollusca > Cephalopoda > Octopoda > Octopodidae > Octopus > Octopus sinensis. The sequence continues at coordinate 54,260,437 of NC_043003.1, read as the reverse complement.
TACACACACTTAGATATGCACATATCTGTACGCACGCATATATTTACACATACATACAGATAACAAAAGAACATTCTCTTTCAGTTTTCCATTAAAAAGGTATAAATTTTCTGTAAAAAATCATATTTGATGAGTCTTGGAAACGAACGAGATGAAAACGCAAATAAATATTTATCAAAACTTCTGGCTCAATCATTTTGCATAATATATAAAAACCTGTATCCCACTTCAAGCGTTCTCTCTCTATGTGAGTGAGCGCGTGCGTGCGCGTGCGTGCGCGCGCGTGTATGCGTACGTGTGAGTGGACGAAAGACAGAAGAGGCACTCAACACATTTAGTAGTAGTTACATATGTTATTATTTAAAGCAATTTCATTTGGTCCCATGCGAATCCGGTTTATTGAGCTCGAAGAGGCAAGTTTCTCTAAGAAGCATGCAACCGAATCAAAGTGTTTTAAATAATATATAGCTACAGTCAAATGACTGAAACAAGTAATATATATATATATATATATATATATATATATATATATATATATATATTTACAGAGGGAGAGAGAGAGAGAGAGAGAGACTAGCACTCAATCAGCTTTAGAGAGTAATGATAATGTTATAATAAAACCACAAGTCTTGTTAAATACAGCTACCCAGGGTTTCCTGCTCCAAACATTAATTAATTTCTCCATTTTTTCATACCGGGAACAAGGCTGCTTGTCACTTGCCTTTTGAGCAGATGACATTTAAACAAGCGACGCTTGTAAAGAAGAAGACGAAAAGCAAAACACAAGAAAGATAACCAACCTTACAATAATTCGATGTCAAGCAGACGTAAACCAGATGTTAATGGTGTACAAAGTGTCCGGTAGTCTAGCTTTAAATTTCGACAAGATGTATTTTTTGAAATAAGGTCATACAGAAAAAAAAACCTTGTTCCTGTATTTTATGTAGTTGTTGGTGACTCACAAGTGCTTTTAAGACATACAGTTTTTCAGAAGAAAATACTGAACACTTTTTGGACTCGCTAATATAGGGTCTGGATTTTGAGAAGATTTTCTATTTGACGTTGAAATTGTGTCCTTCGTCTTTAAGCCGAAATGGTTGTTGAATGTCTCTTATTACGTTGCCTACTATCCGAAAGACGGTTGTTGTACCTGGATTTAAATTTTCATTCCATGGCTTCGATATAATGTTTGATTTCCTGTACGGCCATTGCATAGTTCGCTTAATCTTGTGCTTTAGAAACAACGTAAGATATATTGAACTTCTGCTCTAGAGAACATTTAGATTTGTCTCTACACGTGCATAGCGACGGATACAAATCCACAATATCGAACTGCGTGAATTTTGCATTATCTTTATTGAGGATGGATTTGAATCAAGATATCACAAACAAATTAGTCAATAGCAACAGGCTAAGAATTCGTTAATTTTATTATTAATGTTTCTTTAATTTTCTTTCTTTTTTTTTTTGCTTGTTAAATCTAGTTCAGTCTTAGCCGGGCTAATTAGTCCGCACTTTGGTCTATTATGAAAGTCAAATTTATAATCCTTCAGTGAAATAAATGTAGCCTCTTGACCACACATTCACATCTCTTAGCTATATCAAACCTATTTACTAGGATGTTTGCCTCCATGTTTAAAGCGTTGTACGTCTTTATATCAAATCTCTTATATTTATCCGTAATGGTATTAGTTAATAATTTACTATGTATATCTTCATCTAATTCGTATAGACTGTTTGTCTTGTCCGAAAATATAAACTTACTATTAGAGTTTTTAAATAGTCGTATATATCTTTAGCAAATTTAGATTGAAACTGGTTAGAGAAAGGGTACTTACTAAATGGAAATGAGATTCAGCACATCGGTCTTGAAGTAGACAAGGGCTTTGACTCTTGGAGGAAATTTCCGTAGTTTAATATAGAAATATTCAGTGTCTGCTATAGGTAATTCTCTGTCAAACTGTACGGCATTCCATCGTAATGCTTTAACGAATTCTTTTGTCTGTGAGCATCCTCAGGTAAAGTGGTGGTGTAGGAATGCTTTTGACAGAGTAGTCTATATGAAAGACATTCATAGTGTTACAGGATACTAGTATCGTAGAGCGTTCGAATGTACTGGCTAAGCCCTCAACAATCTTAAGAATCTGCGATGGTCACCAGTACGGTAGCAATAACGTATGTGATATAGATTCAACAAGTTGACTATCACTGGATCGGCTTAGATTGTAAAGATAATGTTATATTAAAACCACAAGTCTTGTTAAATATAGCAACACAGGATTTATTGGGCGAAGCTTTAATTTAGCTCGCTATTTTTCAAACTGAGAACAAGAACGTTTGTCAGGTGCCTTTTGAGCAGATGAGTTTTAAACTGACGCTGATAAAGACAATGATTATATATGTACATATATATATATACATATATACATGTACATATATATATATATATATATATATATATATATATATATAATATATATATATATATATATAATATATATATATATATAATATATATATATATATAACAGATACATATGTATATATACAGATACATATATATATATTATATATATATATATATACAAATGAGTAAAAATTCTTTTGTACTGAATATTGTGTTAGTTCATTCATATTATATAAGCGGGGGAGAAGCATTTGCGCGTATTTTTGTTTTCTAATATTAAGAGGCAAGGAAATGAATTGTATGTAGATATACATCTGTACGAAATAACATGTTCCTTCTTAGGTAAGGAGATGTTCGTAACACTTTCTGTTTTTTTTTCAACTTGTTACAGATACGTAAATAGCACATTTTTTATCTTTCAGTGTTTATATAATTCCTATATGTGCAGATATGCTGTTTCTACATTAACTTCCTTTGTAAATAAATAATGCTTCAAAATCCTTTAGCAATCTATCTGAAGAAACGCTTAATACTAATACAGCTTATTTACAGACATGAAGATTATCATACGATATCTGCAGAAAAATATATTATTCTCTATATAGGGATAGTTCATGTGAAGAAAGGTTTTTTGAATATTATTACAGACAAATATATAAATAAATAAAGACGGTATCTTTGCTTTCATATATAAGCTTAATAATCTCTATATTTGCAGATAGGCAGTTTCAGCATTGCGTGATTTCTTCAGTTCGGTTGCTAGTGGATTGAACGTTTGTGTTCTTTCTAGTGGATTAAATATCACTGTGTATTGAAACTGTAAATAACGTCGAAACAGCAGGTTTTCAGATACAGAAATTATATAATGCATATGAAAAAATCCTTGTTTTATTTAAGCGTGTGTAACAATGTACACAAATAAATAATAACCTCACAAGCTTCTCAATGCATGATGGTATTTTGTCGCTCTTTACGTTTTGAGTCCAAATTCCGCCTAGTTTGAATTTTCCTTTCATTCTTTTGAAAGCGGTGCCAGTAGCGTTTTGGTGCCGATGTGACCGATTACCCTCCACTCCCCAGAAATTTCAGGCCTTGTGCCTACAGCAGAAAGGATATATTTTATATGAATTCATACATGTCTGTATGTATATCTACTAAATATTATTTATATATAATATATATATATATGTATATATATTGTGTGTATAGATACATATATATATATATATATATTATATATATATATATAATATATATATATATGTGTGTGTGTGTGTGTGTGTGTGTGTGTGTGTGCGTAACGGTAATAACAATATAAATTTTAGTTTGAGTGATAACAATAAATCGAAAAATGTATTTTTGCAACGTAAGGGAGATAACCGTTCTTTATTCCCCTTTATACGTTATAAAAATAAATCTAGGACTTTCAAAGATAATTACTCAAATAACAAGGTGGGTTCTAGTAAAACAATTTGGCTGATCATTACATTTGATAAGCAGATCAAATCTAACCTCTCTTATCAGTTTCATGAAGCTATAGATAAGAATTTTCCTGAAGGTATAAATAAGATGGGATAGTTGGCAATGCGTCTACTCGGGCAAGCTTTAATAGGAACTTAAAGAAAGAACGAGAACAAAATATGTTAGAATACAAATCGGGCCTCAATATTACGGATGCACTGTATGTATTTGTGGATTACATTGGATCAGTGGATTCAATCTATATTACAATAAATATATATTTGCATCGTAAGAGTCTCATAGTTACAGCTCTCAAGAGTAATAGAATATCAACAATAATTTCCAGTGGTAGCAGTTTATTTGGGATCACTCTAGCAGAAGCAGTTAGACAAATATTTCGATTTAAGTATAGTTTCCCTCCTTCCTCCGTTCCCTTCTTCCTCCCTTCCTTGTTTCTTGTATTCTTTGCTATCTTCCTTCGCATTTTCATCGTAGCATCCTCACAGACAAACACTGCTTGCTCACCCTACTTCAGCCGGATCACCGTTATTATCTCCTTTTTACTCTGCCTCTTTCTTGTTGAACCGTTAATCTGCATTCATTTTTTTCCTCTCTCATTTTTTTTATTCCTACTTCATATTTTTTACTTCTCAGTTCTATCTGTTGAAGAGCGTAGGCTCGAAACATCAAAGACTTTTCGATTCTCCCCGAATGTTAAACTGATGCACCTGCTGCTTGCTCCCTCACTCGTCTTCGACGTTTGTTTTCTATGAATTTGGACTAGATATTACATACGTTCACGTGGTCACCCCAGTTTGATCCTGTCTGACTGAACTTCGTCCTTTCTTGGACTCTCATCTTTCCTATCTTCTTGAACTTTCGGTCCCTCTCCTCATCCACGTAACCATCATTATTAACACTGACATTTCTCTTGACAAAGACATTAAAAAAGGTAGCGTAGTGGATACATCGAAATTTGGTTTGCAAGAATACAAACGTTAAATATAGAAGGCAAGATGGCTTGCTTCTTGTTCATATAAGGAAATGAAATCAGCGATAGAGAACAGAATGATAAATACATACACTTGTCCTCCGAGGCCTTCTGGTTAATCATTCATACAGGATGTGTGCAACAAGAGTGTAAATGCTGTTTCTAAATTAACTCGTTTAAAAGCAAAATCTCGTTTGGAAGTGTTGACATGTGTGATAGATGTCTTTCAGGTTGGAATGACCAGTGCCAACAATTTCCTGAAAGGTGAGATTTACGTTATCGGATTGTTGTATTTACCGAACCAAAGAGTGATTGATTTCGTAATGATTGACATAAACATGAAAAAGTGGAATTTCTTTAGGATACCAATGGTTCATATTTAATTTAACTCAACTTCCTGAAAACTGAATGGCAGTTTGTATAATGATTATTTATTTTAGTAATCCAAGTATAGGTGTTTGATTAAAAAGTTATCTTCAAAAACATGAGAACACGAGTTCCCTTCTACGACAAATTACTGCCAGTGTCTTCTGCCATACTCTCGAGTGGAGCAACGAGTTCTTAGTGGAAATTGGTATTCGAAAATATAAAACCTGGCGTATGTGTGTGTTGAGCAAGTATGTATATGTGATGTGTGTATGAGTGTGCGTGTGTATATGTGTGTGTGTGCCTGTGTTTGTGTATAGTATGTGTATTGTGAGTCGGTAACATTGCATAATTTTACCAAACAGTTGTGTAATCCTGTCAGTTCATTGAACGAAATTCATGTTTCCTAAATCTTCAAATACCTAATGTTTATTTTTTCTTCATTTTATTAATACTATTATCTGGTTAGTATTCCACGGAGTAGGCTTTCCCCTTGTTTAGTTCATATATATATATATATATATATATATATATAGAGAGAGAGAGAGAGAGAGAGAGATTATTAAGGCAGTTATTCGTAATTTTGAACCGAAAGGTAACAAGTACAGTCATCACTAAAGTGATGGAGAGTAGTAGCAGGCGCCAGCATTGCTAGAAATAAGAGTCAAAACAACTCTAAACCACGTGAGAGACATTCAGAATTCCTCGTACAAGATGATAAAGGGCCAATTTTTATTCGAAGCCATTAAGGAGAAGAGGAAAGACCGCGCAATGAAGCTTTTGAACATGCTTTGGTTTTTTCAGACGAGAAAAATTTCTGCCAGCATCAGATGGACAACAACTGTTGGCTTCCCGTATCCCCAGAACATGTAACGAGAGTGATAAGAATCAAACATCCAATCAACCTCATGGTGTTTAGTGTGATCGTTAGTGATGGCAACGTTATGCCTCCGGAGACCTACATCAAGTGCCTGGCAGAGGTTGTGCCACCCTGGGTCTAGAGAGTAACTATTGAAAGACCCTGTGTCTGCCAACAGGCCTCTGCACCATACCACACATGCAGGAGAACCCAGTCGTGGCTCTCAGACAATTTCTGCGACTCTATCACCCCTAACATCTGGCCACCTAACTCCCCCGACTACAACACTCTTGTTTATTATGAGTAGGATGCAGTTGAGCGAGAGACCAACAATACTCATGGTAACATCAAAGATGAACTGAAGGCAAGGATTATGACAGTATTCACCAACTTAAACAAGGAGATTGTCCAGAAGTGTTGCAGGAGATTCCGAAGTCGCCTAGAGGTCGTGGTTAAAACCCGATGACGAGTTTATTGAATAAATTTATTTTTCACTATCTTCTTTATCTTTATCTTTATCTAGTTTCAGCTTACGAGCTGTGGCTATGCTGGGGAACCACCAGTATTTCAAGATATTTTTATGTAATATTGGTAAATATATCCGTTAAAATAAAAAAAAAATGTTATTTTCATTTTTAAATTATCTAGGTGACAATTTCTTCGACGCACACTGTATGTATATATATATATATATATATATATATATATATATATATATATACATAGGGTGAATTCACAAAGAAAAAAAAGCAAAAGACGAAGACATGTTGTGTAGACAACAAACAGATGCATTAGTATAACACTCGGGAAGTGAAAAAGTATTTTACGTTTCGAGCCTACGCCCTTCCACAGAAAGGAACACAGAAACAAGGAGAGAAAATAAAGACAATATATATATATATATATATATATATATAAACATCTTATAATTAAGGGCTAAAGAAGGTTATTCTAAAGCCAATACACTGATTTATCCACTTATAATCCACTTGTTACAGGAAAATTGAACTGAAAGCGGGCAACTAACCTTTAGAAAATTTAAATTTCGTTATCTCTATATTGAATCAATTTCGGAATTAATCCCTATAAAGGATACATTCTTCTTCAGTAGAACCCACCTGTAACAAGTGGATTATAAGTGGATAAATCAGTGTATTGGCTTTAGAATAACCTTCTTTAGCCCTTAATTATAAGATGTTTATAGATATAAACGATGTACTTAAATGTAGTTGTGTTTTTAGCTTCTGCTTTTTCCATGATCACATGTGAGTATTTTATTTATATTCCCTCGTAAGCTCTACTGAAGAAGAATGTATCCTTTATAGGGATTAATTCCGAAATTGATTCAATATAGAGATAACGAAATTAAAATTTTCTAAAGGTTAGTTGCCCGCTTTCAGTTCAATTTTCCTGTAACAAGTGGATTATAAGCGGATAAATCAGTGTATTGGCTATAGAATAACCTTCTTTAGCCCTTAATTATAAGGTGTTTATACTTCAACCGTAAAGGTTTTTTTAATATACTGCCACGCTTTTTGATGGAATCCTTTTCTGTAGAGAAAGGGACTTCATCCTATATTGTTAGTAGTATATATATACATATATAAATATATATATATATATATATATATATATATATATATATATATATATATATATATATATATATATATATAATATATATATATATATATATATATATATATATATATATATATATACATACATACATACATATACGTACATATATATATATGCATACATAATGATAATTATATTGAGAGAGAAGAATGTTGGTTGCTGTTTGCGTGTTAACCGGGAAATGATCCTTTAAGGGGTTCTATCCATCCTTCTTTTATGCACATCAGACGCTGGTCGGTACATGTTGCTACAGTTTGTAGCAATTAAGTTTATTTCAGAGCTTCTAATTCACCCTGTTTAGTGTATAAAAAGCATATGTGCGCGCGCGTGTGTTTGTGTGTGTGTGTGAGAGGGAGAGAGAGACAGAGAGAGAGAGACAGAGAGAGCGTGTGTGAATCACGTCGTCAATGGTGTCCAACACCCTTCGGATATAAAAGCGAGCCACCCTGGAACAGTACAGGTGTATACAGCAACACACTTCAGCCGGGAGAAATCGATGAACTTTCAAACTTATATCTAAATAGGCGGGACCATGCCAGCCAAAGGCCACTTTTCTGCTTGTGTACAATAGAGATGGATCTGTTGCCGTGTTGGCATGAGAAATAGAGAATCCACGTTTCTGTTAGTCGAGAAATTGCGGCGATACTGAAAGACGTCTCTAATAAGGGAGACCACAAATGGCGGATAAACTCAGTTTTTGCCCCATCTTGAGAAGATCTATCCACGATAAACTCCAGCTAACGCAATACATCATGGCAAGTGGATAAGGAAAATTGGCATGGGGGAAACATAGAACAATCAAAAGCCTTAGTAGAATCAGATCAATCAATATTTGGAGGTAATGATGACGATGATGTCAGTGGATCGGTGTCAATGTTAGTGTATATTATATTTGTGTCATCCTACCTCTGATTCTGTTTCTCTCTCCTGCTGCTGCTGCTGATGTTCTTCTTCTTCTTCTTCTTCTTCTTCTTCTTCTTCTTCTTCTTCTTCTTCTTCTTCTTCTTCTTCTTCTTCTTCTTCTTCTTCTTCTTCTTCTTCTTCTTCACGCCATTAGCTACAAAGAATAATCTCTAATTCGAGCCTACTCTAAGCTACTAAGAATGTGTGTGGCATCTTGAAGATCCACCCACCCCACGCGATAGACTGGCGGTTGCACGGGCGCGAAAGCTACGTTGTTATTCTCATTCCGTAAACGGTGGCTTTTAGCGGGTGGAGAGCTGAACCATCCTGGGGTACAGAGGATTCGCAATCTAGACTAGGGTCTAAAAGTTTACCACACCATAGTGGGTTATACCATGGTTCCTCTGCTTTGTAGCAGAAGTATGAAGAATGAGAGAAAGTTGTGGTGAAAGAGTACAGTTGTGCTCACAACCCCTTCACCACCGGGGCCTCGTGGAGTCTAGGTGTTTTTGCTCAATAAACACTCACAATGCCCGGTCTAGAAATAGAAACCGCGTTCTTACGACCGCGAGTCCGCTGCCCTAACCACTGGTCTTTTGCGCCTCCACTGCTGGTGCTGTTTTCGTCAGTGTCTGCTGTTCATTCTTTCCATTTCTGCCGCTCTGCATCAGTTGTAGGTCGAATAGAGACCGAATACAATAGAAAGAAAACGAAAAAAAAAAAGAGAAAAAAGTGAGCCAAAAAAATAAATCAATCAATGAATAAAAACCAAATGAAAAAGATGACGCTTCTTTAAATGTCACTTTTTTTCTCAATCCTCTGACGTCATTGGATTTATAGAATTATTGAATATTATATTCTGGAGTTGTTTGAATTAACTTAACAATGAATAGTTCAACGAGATTCTGAGATAAAATGATATCCCAGAACTGTCAATTTTATTGTGAAATTTAAATAATATTGCTAATATATTGTGTCATTTTTGAGGATTTTTTTTCAATATGTCGATATTTAAAAGTGTCTGTTTTAAAAATCGGTGAAGGAAATTAATGTTTTAATTTTGAAAGTAATAACGTCATATTTAATGATAGTGTATTAACATCACACATTCAAGAGTTAATGGAATTCAACGTTTGCAAAGCTGTGTACAGTAGCATCTATGTCTCCAAGGACTGCTGGTCTTGTTGCCGTTTTCTTTTTATTCTCCAGATTTTCCAGATTTTTTGCGGGGCGGGGGCAGGAAGTCTCAAGGAGTCTTTTACTGACACACGTCCACCAGATGTCCTGAGCGACAATTTTACTCGCTGATCACTAACGGATTTAAATCTTTGTTGTCTTCAGATTCCTCGGGATCTAGATGTCCATGCAGCCCATATACAACGACATACAACTACGTGTCACTACTGTTTTATCACTTCCTATTTAATATAAATATGAAACCAACTTTAGTATCAATATATGGGACCATGTCTCTTATAATTATTTTCATTACGTACTACAATACCCACCTTTGGACAGGTATGTGGCATTCCAGTTCTGCGAAATTTTACTCACCTCAACCGCGATTTTAAATTTACAGATCCTTTCATATCCTATGCATGAAGTAGGGATCACACTTCCCGCCATACGTTAACCTGGATTCTACCTTCGATGCCTTCTGGATGTTTTCACTGATATCGCTAACTCAGAGACAGGTTGTTTTCCTCCTCGTTCTTCGTTGGTTACATTCGTTGGACAAGGAGATGCTGTCTTCCATGACATACATTCGTCATCCACACATTCTCTCACTATAAAGCTGGCACATATGACATATGATATGTATGTATGCATGTATGTATGTATGTATGTATGTATGTATGTATGTATGTATGTATGTATGTATGTATGTATGTATGTATGTATGTATGTATGTATGTATGTATTGCATGCGTAATTTGTCTAATTTGAGTAGTCAGATTTATGATGTCACTTTCGTATAGCGGTTAGCAAGACAATGTGATTTTAACAGCAAATAAAGTGTTCCATTCCCTGCCTACCAACATGCTAGGGCCGTCATCAACGAATTAATACCGTAGATGTTATCTAAAATGTTTGTAAACATTTTCATCTAAAACGATGCCAATCTAACGAAACCTAGAACGGTAAATGTTTCTTTACAATTATAAATATGAGAAATACTTCTTATTCACTACCTTATCGTCAATCAGGTTGAATTTACAACAAAGAAAAAAGAAAGAATTCATCATTTCGTATTTAGGTTATACAATCATCGTTCACATTGATGAAAGAAACACTGGTAACATCAACACCAATAGTTCAACTACATCTGTGAGTTAAGGCCACATAAGTATTCTTTTCGCTTTACATGAAACTTGAAATTAAACTAATATGTATTCTAATGTTACGGAAACGCCAGAAAAAGATCCTGGGATAATAGTCATCGAAGCTAAAACCACTCTTCACAACTAAACAGTTATAATGACTGGCGCCTTTCTGTGCCCGAAGTAACAATTGTCACAGATAGCAATCATTATTCTCATTCTTGCAATACTAGTGGACTTGTTGAATACATTCAAACTGTCATAGAGACCGATAAAAAAGTTAACAAACAGACGCAGTCATCACCACCGTCACACAACTCACCACATATCGTTCGAACAGAGATGACTTTGAAATTCATACAACTTCGAAATATAACCACAGTTCGAAAGTAACTTTTACAATTTCTTCAAGCATTCGTTAAATAACAGGCCTTCTTTGACGAGAAAAGAAAATGAAAGAAGAAGAAAGCAAAAACACAAACCACACTCATTATAAAAGTTTTTGATGAAATCGCTGGCGGTTACTTAAAAAATGTGATAACAGGAATTGGAATATCAATACCTGCATCTATACGGCTGCTGGCACTCTGGAAGAACACCTGAGAGACAATTTTAGAAGACGTGTTAATGTAACAATTCAACATAAGTAACCCAAATAGGTAACCACACTAGAGGAAAACATTAAAGATTTCTCACAACCGAAATTGACATTTAAATACAATTATATCGTACAAGGTGGACAATAAGTTTGTTGTACACTAATCATATCATGAGAAAATTAAGAAAATTGCAAAAGAATCTATTCTAAATCTTGGGAGTAAATTATTAAGTTTAACGCTTGAATTAAATACCAAAATACCGATATGGACAAAATATCAGAATAATCCCCCATCAAATACAAGCTTACGTCTAATCTATAGAGTATCTACAGAAAGTCGAAGAGAAGGAGACGTTTTATCAGTAAAAAGAACTATCTTTAAGGCTATCAAAGAACTATGGAAGGACAGATTGAGATTTTCAATTGGTTAGCCATAACACAGAGAACTGTTGTATCTAAGTTTGAATTCACTAACCTGGAGAAAACTATATTCCATAATTTACCAAAATAGTGTGTATAAAGTGTATGCAATTAGCTTCAAATAATTCCTTTAAAAACATTTTGAGTCTAATAATATAGTGCAATGCAACGGATGATGAGTTAGGTAGGACGAGGGGAGTGTAGAAATTTCACCGAAGAATTAAAGCTGTGCAGTCTGTAGGAGGAAGATTCCATAAAACTTTGTGATAGTAAGGCTTAAACGCAGAAAATCGTTTGATTCTAAGGCCAATTCTTGGCTACTGAAGTCACTGCAGTTAGTTAAATTGCAAACGAAAATGAAATAATGTTATCCATAATTTAAGAGTAATATTACTAGAGGAATGTCCGCTTTCGTTTCAGATTCATTTGTCACTAAATCCACTGTCATGCATTTTATATCAAGAGTCACTGATTATGTTGCAGATTGTTCAGCAACCTGAGATATTAATGTAAACCATATTTTTTGTAGACGATCTAAAGATTTACGATCGAACTATATATATGTATTGCTGACAACAAGCTGGATATAGTAACAGCATTTTATTCCAATATAGGCTTCAAATTTGGTTAAAATAAATGCTCATATAGAATAATTGTGAGCGCCTATACTTTTTCAACCAAATGACAAAATTTTGTACATTTGTCTCTCTCTCTCCCTAATTCTCTCCCACTCTCTCTCTCTCTCTCCATCATTCTCTTTCTCTCTATATATATATCTATATCTCGCTCTTTTCCTTGTTTTACCAAATGAATGCTACAAATACCGATTCTTTTTTATGAAAATATATCATACAAAGGCGCAGCCAGCACAAAGAGAATAACGTCGGAAATGGTTAGTCTCTTATCTCACTCCAATAATTATTTTTGCTAATCAGAGTTGCCCGTCTCATATCTTGCTGCTGTGATCCGGCTACGAGACTGACTTCTGTTCCTAGGAACTGGCTGGTCTCTTACTTTCACCACTCAAGCACCCCCAGTTCAATCGTCTCTTTAACTCTCGTCACTCTTTGTTAACCAACTTCTTTTTTTCGAGCTAACTGCACTCCCCAATCAATCTTCCTCAGAAAGTAAGTTTGGTCTGTGCTATGTATCTTTATTACAATTACATTCATTAGCATAAATTAGATTAACTTTGAAAACAGGCCCTTCATAGGCAAGAAATGTGAAATGCTAATCACGACAGATTTCCCTAATTTAGACTCGTGTATGGAATAAATCCCCCAAATTCCTAGTTTTCCTACTTTACCTTTATTCTAACAAAGCCACAGAACACTTACAGACAAGTTTACAAAATATGTTTAGTAAAAAATATTCACAAAAACCTGAATAAGCTATATCAGTCCATCAAAAAGACACATGACACTGTTATAGTTCCCATTCTCAAACACAAACCATATACACAATATAATGTCACTCGTATCGTAATAAGTAACTCTCTATTATTAGCTACACTAACAACTTGATCACAATATCACATGATACATTAACTCAATCAACACAGCCTTAACTTTTGAAAATTATTGTCCACACAGGCATATGACCTGATACGGAAATATAATGCATGGCTGTTACACATGCTGTCACATGGACACACTCACTGGACTAAAACAGGCATAACTTTTGGAACAGTTATCATTTATAAAATTACATGAAGCTATGATTTAGTAACCAGCTTCAACCAAGAAGCTGATGGCAATTTGAGCCATAATCTTTCCACACGAAGGTGCGAATTTTTGTGCTTTAGTCAGACTCGACATAAATACAACATAGCTCAAGGTCCTTCTAGCTCACACTACTATTGAAAATCAGGAAATCAGGAAACTGGTTACATAAATGTAAATATATTTTGTTATAGTCTCCAAGCGTATTTTAAGTTCATTTCTTAGATAAACACTTGCGTGAAAATAGAATTATATCCAGTTATTTCTCTGTTTATCCATACAAACACACACATGCGCACACGCAATATTCCTAGGTTAAAGAGGCAACAGATATATAGCCTGTATATGTGTGAGTATGTTTTATATGTATAAGCGTATACATATGTGTGTGTATATATATATATATATACAGGGTGTGTTGTAAGGTATTCCTTTTCTGGGTCATTACTTCATTTTTTGCTAACTCTGTATAATCTTTGTTTAAGAAAATAATAATGACAGACACTCAACTTACTCAAGAAATGGAGAGGCATGCTGTTATTGTGGTTATAAAGGCTGAGCATAGTGATTTAGAAATATCTCTATTTTTTTAAAAGTCGCCAGAGCTTTCATCTACAAAGTTTGTAAGGAGCTAGAGACTGAAAATGGAAAAGTATAAGCAGTATCAAAGCATAAAAAGTATTCTAAACACTCTGAAATCTTCAGAACACCTGAATGTATGCAGCACGTTCAACAGACCATTGATTACAATCTCACAAAGTCCATGAGGCCAATTGCAAAAGATCTCCATGTGTCAGAAGGAACCGTCACAAATGTTGTGCACGAAGACATCAAATATAAGTATTTATGATAAGAAAAGATCCAGCAGAAGATTTGATTCGGTTTTTCTCAAACAAGAAAATCTTCGACCTGGATCAAAAAGTTAACAAGAAATGACAGATAGTTGTGTGCAAACCCATCTGAAGCTGCAAGTGTTATTGATATAAAATTTTCTGCAACTGTCATAGTTTTAGGGGTTGTCAGCAATGAAGGACATGTGATGCCGCCTATAGTTGTGCCTATTGTTGTGAGTATAAGTGTTTTTTAGTCCTGTTGTTTACAGTTGTGAGGGTAAGTGTTTTTAGTTCTTGTGCCTATAGTTTTGAGGAAAATGATTTTTCAGTCCTTGTACCTCTAGTTATGAGGATAAGTGTTTTTAATCCTTGTGCCTATAGTTAGGCGCATAAGTGTTTGTTTTAGTCCTTGTGCCTATAGTTTTGAGGATAAGTGATTTTTACTCCTTGTTTCTATAGTTGTGAGGAAAAGTGTTTTCTTAGTACTTGTGCCTATAGTTGTGAGGATAAATGTTTTTTAGTCTTTCTGCCTATAGGCCATGAAGTAAGGCTCCCGGTTGGTCTGTTGATGGGAAGACCACCGGAGGAGAAGCTGCCCAGAGAAACCACCAGCTAAGTGAAACATCTGCAAGAGAGGCTGACTGAGTACACCAAGTTAGAAAGGCTCTGAAGTTTTCGGGTGAAGTGATGAAGCATAGGCCTTTATTTTGTATCAACAATTTTTTGCCTAGAGTTTTCATTGCCTATTTTTCCTATATTTTTAAAGACATTTTTGGCCTACATTGTTTTATTAACTATTTTTTGCCTATATTTTTTCTCAACTATATTTTGCCTACATCTTTTCTCAACTGTTGTTTGCCTACTTCTCAACTACATTTTGCCTATAGTTTTGTCTATATATTTTGCCATTTCATAAAAATTTTTAGTTCATGAAAAAATAGGCAACCAAGTAGCAGACATGGTTGATAAAAAATATAAAACTAAAATATAAGGAAAGAAAATATAAGGCTATAAAAATATAGCCGAAAATTCATAGACAAGATACGCAAAAATAGTTGATAAAAATAAATATTATATCATAAAACAATATAGTTGATAAAAAAATTGGCTAAAAATCGCAAAAACTATACGCTAAAAACTATAGGCAAAACTATAGGCTAAGCATGAAGATAAAATATAGGCAAAACTATTTGAATAACTTTAGCCAACCATAGGTAAGAACTATACATGAATTTTGCGAATATTCTTTGCGGTTATAGTTTACCGCCTGTAGTTTCTGCCTATAGTTATGTATTTAAGTGAACTTTTCTACCCTTTAGATTTTAGCCAATAGTAATTTCAGATTTTCTATAGTTTTAGCCAATAGTTTTTGTCATCTGCCTATAGTTTTGTCGCCTATACTTTGCCTATAGTTTTTCACCCAGATTTAGACTATAGTTCTGCCTATAGTTTTCGCTATAATTTTGCCTATATTTTTAGCCTCTTTATTATAGTCCTGCCTATAATTTTAGCCAAAAGTTTTGCCTATAGTCCACTAAGGTCCTGGAAATAATTAAGTCCTGGATAGACAAACTCTGCACTATCCCACATGGCTCAAGTAACAGGAATGGATGGCTGAAAATTTTCATGATCACATAACTCACTAACATTTGGTCTCCTAATTCCCCAGATTTCAATCCATTGGACTGTTTACATTTGGAGCGTTGTTGAGAGAGAGGTCAATGAACACACCCATAACACCAAAGATTATATGAAAGCTGCCATAGTTGGAGTAGTGTCCAAAATAAACCAGGACCACTTGATTCGAGCATTTAGAGGATTTAGATCTCATATAGAAGCAATTGTTGTTGCTGAAGGTAACTTTATTGAATAATATTCTAGAAAAGAAGATTAATTTTTATCCTTATAGTAATTTTCGATAAATAAATTCATTATACATCTGTTTTTTTATAAACATAAATCTGTCTTCAAATATCTTACGCACCCTGTGTGTGCATATATATATATGTATGTGTTTGTGTGTGAGTGTGTGTGTGTGTGTGTGTGTGTGTGTGTGTGTGTGTCACTAAATGCGACTAGGATGTTAGGAAACACCTACATTGCTAGAAATAAGAGCTAAAACGCCCTAATGCTGTAGTTACCGCGCATGAATGAATGCTTTCATTTATGTGCGTTAACTACAGTATTAGAGCGGTTTAGCTCTTATTTCTAGCAATGTAGGTGTTTCCTTTAACCCTAGCCACGTTTAGTGACATTTATATTCTCCTTTGTGGTGAAACATTGCAAACTGCTGTTTATATTAATTTTGTATGTGTATGTATGTGTGTATGTGTATTTCGTGTGACGAAGATCAATTTGAGAAGAAAATAGGAAATCAATAACCAATAGACTTTATTGTCATATTTGTCAATTGACTTTGTTATGAAGTAGAAAATGATAGCGATACAAGGGTTTAGATATTGGATTTGGTTCTTTAAAGTTCAAAAGGTGTATCTTTGCGCTCGTTGCCATCTTGTGCTTGTTATTTAACATTCTGCATTGCTAGAAGTACATTATATAACTTTCAACTATTGAACTGTATGTATATATTAAAACAAGAATTCAGTGGTGGCGTTCAATAACCTGGGAATTTCGGCGTGTGTTGAGAACATATCTATAAATTTGTTGCTCTTGTGTAGCTATATATCAGCTTTGATCTAAGAGAACTATGAGATTTTGGTGCGACTTACAGGCATTGTTTTCCAGATATATATATCTAACTTTCTAGCAATTTTTAAGGTGGCATTTGTAGTGTGGTCACATATCATAAGCAGGCTTGAGGCAAAAACCATGGAACTCTAAACTGTATTTTTTTTTCCAGATATAGTATTCTCTATGCTAGTGCAACCAAGTCTTCCTCCGTTCAGATACAATGGGATGATTTGAGGCAAATTTGGCTGGTTTTGAGTTATTTTTCAAGCGTGAGTCGAACGATCATGGAGAGGTAACCTCGTGGGTTGCAATCTGTTTTAATTATTTTTATTGACACTTTGGTGAACGGAAACAGAAGTATTTTAGAATAGTGAGTTATTACTTGTTGCGCTACTATCACGTTACAATATCACATTAATAACATGTGACAGGCATCAGTTACCCGAGAAAATATCTGCCCCTTAGCGCACAGTAGTCCGAGTCATAGGGATAGTAGTTTAATATCGTTAAATAGATGACAGGTATAATTATGTAATGACAAGAATAAAGAGATTTTCTATTGTCAATAACAATTCTCCAAATCTGCTTCTATCCCCGACAAGCCGATACATAATAAGGAATTACTAAAGTATACTGCCAGGAGGATACAAATGAAAGCCTGCGGTAAAGCTTGAAATTATCAAAACACGATAATAATCCAGTATTTAACATATCAAGCCATTTCTTCATTATTACAAGTATGTCAAAAATCACTGGCTGACATACATATATGTAATTACTTTCTTTATAGTAAATATTATTCTCATACATCTGTCAATGTTGTTCAATGTATGGTAAATATATGACAGTCCATTACGCGTTTAGAACGAAGAAATTAGTTCAATACTGAAAATTCATCGAATTCATATAGTTCATTCTCACCTTCGTAAAACGGTAGATCTAATCGCCCGCCTGGGGCTCGATATCTTGGAGTACAACATTCCCATTGAAAGAACTATTACTCAACTAGCCATTGTAGTTTGAGAAGCTGCTAGAAATAGGAACCAAATCTTCCTCAGACAACACTGTACCATACAAAATCGAGAAAGAATCTTGAGAGGAAAAACGGGAAGAATATGACTGGAACGCTTTTACGATGGGTTTGGAAGACCCGGATAATACAATACGAAACCGTGGCACCCTATCAACCCGGTCTTTGCAACTTTGTCAGTCACGGAGATGTGATGGACACTGGTCGCAGTTTTCTGTCTACCTCTTTCACAATATACTACTATTTCATGCTAATAACGTACCATAGAATGACACTGAATCCCTGGAAAAGTACGATTTATACCCATAAGAAATAAGAGGAAGCTGCTCTAAGGTCGATCAACCTGTCAAAAGTAACTGCCAGACCTTTCTCGAATCCAATTCTTGCCATCTTGTATAAGGAAGAGATACATTTGAAAATACGGTACGACATGTCTATAAAATCATTCTTTTGAAGAGGCATGGTTGGAGTAACAGTGTAGCCACAATATTTACACTCAATGTCTGAAATTTAGTGACATATGTTTCGTACATAGTTCCTACATAAATTTATGACTGGTTCAGAGTGAATAAGTTGGCGCTTCTACATGAGCAATCTACCGTTGTTGGTTTGCTTTGCTTGATTGTAATTTCAATACTATGTATGCAGCTAATTTATTATAAGGGGTTTCTATCACAAAAATTTCTTTACCACTAGTTGAAATAATTGTTTATTAAGGACGTACAGAAAACTTGTTTTATTCCGTTACAGGCAATGATCTGATGGATGTAACCTAAAATCAGGGGTTGATTTTCCAATGAAATATCAGATGGGGTATCGTCTGCAATACTACTAAGACAACTATAGTTACTCCTGCTACTGCTACTATTGCTGCTGCTGCTGCTGCTACTACTACTACTACTACTACTACTACTACTACTACTACTATACTACTACTACTACTACTACTACTATTACTACTAACTGTAAATTCTTGTTTTCCTCTGAGTTAAAACTGATAGAGTACAGCTTTTTGCATGTCCCATTTCAATATATTACTTTTACAACTGGTGCCTTTGAATTATTTTCCCTCGGCAAATTTTTAGTTTTAATCATGCAAATTAGCTTTGGCCAAGAATTTATGGAACGCTGTGCATATGTTAAAATCTATAAAAATAATTGTAAGCGAGAATGACAATCCTATATTGATAAATCTAAACTGATGCCAAAACACTGCATCCATAGTTGTCTTTTAGCTCCGAAGAATCAGATGTCCCCTTTTATTTTTTCCTCGGTGTTTTACTTCAGTCTTGAAGTTATTGAAATTAGCTCATTTTTTTCTTCATTCATGGCATTTAACAACTATGATAAAATTCTCAGTTTTTCCCCCTCTTTAATGAAAATTTTAATTCATTGCACTGCAAAGGAAACATCATGCACCTTGTAGGTTTCTCTGAAATACAAAATAAAGCAATCTAACTTTAAATGCGTTGATTAAATTTTGATTTGCTGACACCAAACCAATATGTCTATACGCACATACATGCTTACACGCAGATATACACACATACATACATACACACAGACATACATACATACATACATACATACATATACATACATACATACATACATACATACATACATACATACATACATACATACATACAAACGTACATGCACAGATACAAACATAAATATATATTCAGACAACGCATACATATAAATCAATATTCTTTTACTTGTTTCAGTCATATGACTGCAGCCATGCTGGAGTCCCGCTTTTAGTCGAACAAATCGACCCCAGGACTTATTATTTGTCAGCCTAGTACTTAGTCTATCGGTTTCTTATGCAGAACTGCTAAGCTACGGGAACATAACACACCAACATTGATTTATGTACCGATAGATAGATAAATAGACAGATAGATAGGCAGACAGACAGACAGACAGATGGGTAGGTAGTTATGTAGGTAGGTAGGCAGGTAGGTAGGTACGTACGTACGTACGTACTTAGATAGATAGATAGATAGATAGATAGATAGATAGATAGATAGATAGATAGATAGATAGATAGATAGATAGATAGATATATAGATAGAGAGAGAGAGAGTGAGAGAGAGAGAGAGTGAGAGAGAGATAAGGCTGTAATATAAATTGCAAATAGAATTTAGTGTTAAAATATACATGTACCGCATGCAGTCATACATATATTCATGTTTCATACATTTGGTATTGTTTCGTCAATGAGGAAAAACATTAAATAAGGATAAAAACATAGCTGAATTTCTTCAAAATATAAAAAGATTAAACCAAATAGAAAGAAAACCACAGCAATTCTCCTAAAACCACGTTGACACATGGCATGAACTCTATAGTTTTCACTAGAAACTGAATTGTCGCCAGCAGGATGTAAAAGGCAGAAATAAAAATAAAAATAAAGAAATAATGAAAAGTAAACGAAAATGGCTTCATCTTGTCTGAGTAGAATATTCTATTCATTCTCTTAGTATAAGTGTTGTTTGATTTTATACCTTAGAGACATTGAGCTAAAATTTCATGCATGAATGAATTGGTGAAACCACTGAAGTGATGTAGAAGAGAATAAAATCTCAAAGAAAAAGATAAGAAGCAAAAGTAAGTAAATAAAACAAAATAGAAATTAGAGCGAGAATAGAAGGACCGAGAGAGAAGAGTGACGGGGAAGGCATACGCTATTTACATATGCATACGCATAGATACAGGTGAAAAGACGTGTGGAGGAGACGCATACAGATAGACATGCAAACACGAAAACACCATTGTAAAAGTTCACTTGGACATAAATAAAAATATCCTCGCGCTCTCTCTTCATCCTCTTCTCCCCATCTCTCTCTCTCACACACACACACACACATACACACAGTCACACACAGTCACACAAGCACATACTCATATATATATATATATATATATATATATATATATACGTGTGTATGTGTGTCTATTTATGTGTATGTCAGTATGATTATATATGTGTATGTGAATAGATTTTAAGACATCCTAGCTAAGATTATCGAGATAATGCCAGTTACAAGAAATCGAGATTAAAATGCCAAATTTCTACGCGGTTATATCTCTTCGTAGCTACGTCTCTATTTTCATTCATTTGCACTGGTTTTCGTTTACCTCTTTGTCAACCTACTTAACCTAACTACATACCTTCCTACCATCATACCTACATACATACCTGGCTAACTGTCTGTCTTCCTGACAGTATAACTCTGATTGTCTGATTGTAATGTTTGCTTTGCTTGTTGCCTTCAGTTGATTATCTGTTTGTGTTTTCATCCATCCAAATTCATCCATTCGTTTATCCATCAGAACGTCTTAAGAGCGCTCTTTTCATCCTCTACCATTGCTGGTGTTTCGGCTTCTTAAACCGAGTCTATCTCCCGCACTAACAGTTTCCTTGGAAGAAATCTATCATTCTTGCATCATAACTGGCTCTGTCAGTCACGATTAACTTGCCTATACTGTCGCTTTAGGCTTTTAGTGCCGGAAACGTTGCACTCAACTCCCAGTTGCCATGTAAATTGCGTGACAGATTGAGGACCCCTTTCACTATATCTGCAGCTGCCCTTACTCCATCAATGTATGTATGTACGTATGTATGGGGGAAATACTGATTGAAAGGTATCTATTTAAAGATCGAGGCATATAAAAGTCAAGGAAACCACACTTGATGGTTAGAGAGTATGACACAAATCTACAGATAAAACAATCCATTCCAATAGTGAAAGATTCAACAATGAAGTAAAGTTGCTTGTGTTTAGTGAGTCGTAATTCCAAGCATATCTAAGGTATCCAAGGCAGAGTGGAACTTTCAGCATGGCGTAATATAATTATGAAATGACAGACGGATGGATTATACAGTATCGCTAGAATTGTTCGTTCGGAGATTTTGATATGACGTAACATCCGTCGTACACTCAGTCATGTAACACATGCAACATCTTTAAGATTAATCAATACATCATTATACAATAAAAACCAAATCATCAGGCGACCATATGCAGGTCAATATTTAATATCATGTTTAAAATATCAATATTCAAAGCATGAATACCAACATTTCAATGTAGAAAAAGGCGGGAAAAAAGTCGACTAATCTGAGATGGAGGTAGTGTGAGTAGATTGTCAAAGAAAGATTAATATGTAAACTGGAATCTTCAAGCGAGAAGATTGGCGCGAATTAGATCACAATGGAATATAACAAATAATAATAGAACGGAAACTCACTAGAAGAATCGTGGGCGCTTGGAGCGTTAGATCCTAAAATCATTAATAGCCACATACATATACACACACATACATAATGCATACATACTTACATACATAAACACAAACACGTAAATGTATATGCACGTGTGAGGGTATACATAAGTGTCTGTCTGTTTTTAAAGAGAAAGAGACAGAGAAAGAGAGAGAAAAAAAAGGAATTAGTAGTTGATGCTGTTAGCCGGATGCCAAAGGTTTTATGTAAATTGACATCACAATAGTTAAATCGTAATTTCTATAATACTGATAGTTCATCTGCATTTGTCAGGACGTATTGCCAAAATTTTAGAAACTAGGATTGAAAATTTGTGAGTTTCTTTGCATGAGGCCATTGGTATTTGTATGTATATGTATATGTATATATATATATATATATATATATATATATATATATATATATATATATATATATATACTTACGTATGTATGTATTTGTATATTTGTGTGTGTAGTAGCTATTTAATAAATTTTCAAACATGTCAGAATCAATTGTATTGAAGTAGTTGCATGAATATTGCTGTCACACTTGATAATGATGGAAATATATAGAGATAAAGTGAGGGATGTTTAGAGAGAGATTGAGAGACAGTTAGAACGAGTGATAGTCGTAGAATGAGTGATATTAGAAAAGTGAGCAACAGAAGGAAAGTGAGATAAGGTG
>NC_043003.1:54224735-54232235 GCF_006345805.1 Octopus sinensis | reverse complement strand
AGCAAAATCATGTCTGACTGACTAGCTCTCCAAATCTGGCGAAGTTAACTTTCAGGCATGCTAACATTCACAGCAAAAAAAAAAAAAAACGAAACAAATAAAGATTAGAAAGAACAAAAATTGTTTAAAAGAAAAAGGAAAACAACAAATAATAAAGATAAAGTGATGTAAATAATTTACATACCGGATATCGAAAAAAAATCAATATCAAAGACACGTAACATCTTGTATCGATTTGATATCATTCGGTAATGTACGTAAAAAATGTGTAAAACCGAATGCATAGAAATAACTTTGTATATAACAGTTGAACAGTTTGTAAAAAAGAAATTAGTAGTAGTAGTAGTAGTAGTAGTAGTAGTAGTAGTAGTAGTAGTAGTAGTAGTAGTAGTAGTAGTGTGGCGAGCTGGCAGAATCGTTAGCACGATGGACGAAATGCTTACCGGTATTTCGTCTGCCGCTACGTTCTGAGTTCAAATTCCGCCGAGGTTGACTTTGCCTTTCATCCTTTCGGGGTCGATTAAATAAGAATCAGTCACGCACTGGGTCGATGTAATCGACTTAATCCGTTTGTCTGTCCTTTTTTGTCCTCTCTGTGTTTAGCCCCTTGTGGGTAGTAAAGTAATAGGTATTTCATCTATTTTCACGTTCTGAGTTCAAATGCCACCGGGGTCAACTTTGGCTTTCATCCTTCGGGATCGATAAATTAAGTACCAGTTACGCACTGGAGTCGATGTAATCCACTTAATCCCTTCCCCCAAATTTGAGGCCTTGTGCTTCCAGTAGAAATAATGATAATAATATTAATGATTATTATTATTATTGAGTGAGAAAGCAGTGCATGCCATCAAAGTGACACTGTGGTAAAATATACGAAGCCCAGTATACCCATCATGACTACCTGTCTGATAAGGGTACACTAGGCACATGCATCACAACCATTTGTGCGCGACATGGTGATCTTATATCAAGATAAACAGCACATGATCTTGCAGGTAGAGTCCAGTTAGAATTTTCTTCTGATCGCGTAACCCATCCCGCTCAAAAGGTCCCTGAATAAAGGTGGTTAAGGATGTTGAACGAAACACCCATGTTTCCAGAGGTGAATTATTCAAACCCCAAAGAATCCCTCTCAACACATGGCTATGATGCTCTCCCACTACTTCTGCTCATGATCAGAGATGCACATATCGTCAGCCACTAGAGGACATGCTCAACTGGTTAAGGTCAAACAACTGACAAGCAAGTCTGTGGTATTGAGCAGAATATTTGCTGTAACCCATCTTTTATACCAAGACAAAACAATGTACATGATAACACTTCCAATCAGTTAAGATCAGAACCCATGAGAATCACTGCCTGGTACTGAATCTGGGCATTTATTATTTTTTTTATTGTTGTTGTTATTATTATTAAGGTGGTGAGCTGGCAGAAACGTTAGCACCCTGGACGAAATGGTTACCGGTATTTCGCCCGTCGCTATGTCCTGAGTTCAAATTCCCCCCAGGTTGACATTGCCTTTCATCCCTTACGGGGTCGATAAGTTAGGTACCAGTTGTGTACTGAGGTCGATCTAATCGACTGGCCCCCTTCCCTCAGATTTCGAACCTTGTGCCTAGAGTAGACAAGAATATTCTTTTCCGTGTGACTAAGGCAATTTAAGCAACGCCATTGATACTTACAGCGTCCCTATGCATGTCGAATGAAAAAGGAGGAGGATCCACATTGCATCAATTAAAGCTGTTCCGGCAGCGTTCTTCTATCAAATTTCATTTATAATTCTAATTTATTGCCGTAGGAATTTGCCGAAGTTGCAGTGTACTGGGATTGAACCCGAAAGAACGTGGTTACAAGAGAAAATAATGATAATAAAAATCATCTTAGCGACACATCTACTTCGACGCAGATGTATTATTTTATTGTTTATTTTTTTTTTTTACTTCATTCACCAGACTTTTCTACTCTAGGCACAAGGCCTGAAATTTTGGGGGAGGGGCCACTCGATTAGATTAACCCCAGAACGCAACTGGTACTTAATTTATCGCCCCCCGAAAGAATGAAAGGCAAAGTCGACCTCGGCGTAATTTGAACTCAGAAGGTAAAGACAGATGAAATACTGCTAAGCATTTCACCTGGCGTGCTAACGCTTCAGCCAGCTCGCTGCCTTTTCAGCCACCAGACTGCGACCATGTTGAGGCCCGCCCTGAAGAATTTTAGACGAATGAATCGACTGCAGTACTTTTTGAGCCTGGTACTTATTTTTTTTTAGAACCACTAATTTACTAGGACGGAAACACACCAGCACCGGTTGTCAAGTGGCAGTAGGCGACAAACACAGACACACACAAATATATATATATATATATATATATATATATATATATATATATATATATATATATATATACATGAAAAAACAAGTCAAGATAGAAAATGCTAAAATAATTTTATAAAGAACATTTCTACCGGTTTCAGTCATTTTGAGACCTTTTCAACTGTAACGATTAAATAATTAAATTTAGTGTTCAAATATAAGTGGCATTTTCCTTGTTCCTGCCTTTCTCTGTCTCTCTTGTTTACACTTGTAGGTTCGAGGTCGTTGTGAATTCTTGGTAGGGAAGAAGAAGAAGGATGAGGAAAAGGGGGGGAAAGAAATTGGGAGTGCCTTGATAGTCGTATTTTGAGTGGTCAGTGGCTAGCAGTTGCTGCTCAATTCATGAAAATATTTCTATTGAAAGGTTTGCTTATAGAATTTGCGTAGGTGTTATACTAAAAAGCATTAGTGATAAAGTTATGAAGTAGAAGGGGGAGAAGAAGAGGAAGAAGAAGAAGAAGAAGAAGAAGAAAAAGAAGAAGATAAAGAAGAAGAAGAAGAAGAAGAAGAAAGATGATGATGATGCTGATGAAGAAGAAGACGACGACGACGACGATGATGATGACGACGATGATGATAATGATGATGATGATAATGAGGATGATGATGACGATGATGATGATGATGATGATGAAGAAGAAGAAGAAGAAGAAGAAGAAGAAGAAGAAGAAGAAGAAGAAGAAGAAGAAGAAGAAGAAGAAGAAGAAAGAGAAGGGAGAATATGAATGAGTGGAAGTAGTGAGGTGTTGTATGACTTAAAGTTGGCACGTTTTGGGTTATAGCTGTGATTGGGGCTGATTTTTAATGGATTCTTAGGAATGTAATACTTGCGTGTGTATTTGTGTTATTCTAAAGCCGAGGTGGATATATCGTTTGTCGTAGACCCGTTCAGAAGGGGCCTGTGTTTTGTAATGAAGAGAGTTTCTTTACTTATTCGTTGGCTCGAGGATGTATCGTCCCTGAATTGGTAGAGGGGGAAAATCCTGAAGCTTGGTGTTTTGTTCTTGGCGCAAATATCTATGTGTTGGCTGAATGCTATTTTTCTGTTTGGGGGAATTTTTATCTGGGGTCTGTGCAGGGCCATTCTTTTACGCAAACTATTTTTTGTTTGGCCTATGTATTGCTCTTGACACCCAGAGCAGGTTAGTGTGTATATCAGTTTCTCCGAAGCACATGTGAAGTTGCTTTTCACTGTGAACCGTTGTCCCTGTTTGAAGGAGAACTCTGATCCCTCAATTAGATAATCGCATATCCCGCAATTGGGTCTTCCACATTTTTTTACTGTCGGCTTCTGTGTTGATGAGCGTATTCCGGCTTGTGTTAGGAGACTTTTCATTTAGGCTGTTTCTTGCTTTTTATGATCGTGTGCGTTTGGAGGATTATGTTCATTCTGTGGTCTTTTTTTAGCAGGGGTATGTTTTGGAGGATGGTGTCGAAGGCTTCATTGTTGAGAGGGTTGTGTGTGGAGATGTATGGTAAGGCTTTTGGTCGTAAATATTTCTTTAATTTGGGATGTCTCAGTTCCTGGATGTTGAGTTGAAGGGCACGTTGAATGCAAATCAACTTTTGATTTGTTGAGGTGGGTAGTTCCTGGTGATGAGGGTATCTTTTAGTTCTTGTAGTCGTGTGTCTCTGGTGTTTGCATTAGAAACTATAGTACATATCCTTTTTGCTAGATTGAAGGAGATATTCATTCTGGTGTGTCTGGGGTGACATGAATTGAATGGAAGATATTGCTTAGAATCTGTACGCTTATAGTATATATCTGTTTCTATTACATTATTAGATTTCTTAATGAGGATGTCGAGGAAGGGGAGTTTTTGCTGGCTATATTCCATCGTGAATTGGATGTTTACCTTCAGTCCATTTAAAATTGCTTGGAATTCTTTGAGTTTCTCTATATTTTCATGCCAAAGAATGAAACAGTCATCTAGGTATTTCTTCCATTTGTTTTCTATGTAGAGGGAGAAAGGGCTGCCATATATTTCTAGAACCTTACGATACAGACTGATTTCTAGATATCCCATGACTAGGTTGGCAAAGGAGGGGGCCATTCGCGTACCCATCGCAGTCCCCGATTTTTGTCGGAAGAAGTTGTCTTTGAAGGCGAAGAAGTTATTTTCCAGGATGAATTTAACTCCTTCTATCACGAATTCTTTTTTGATGCGATGTGGGAGTTCGTTGGCGTGATTCTCTAGCCAGAATTGAATTGCCTCTATTCCTAGGTTGTGGGGAATATTGGAATAGAGGTTGACTACATCGAAGGATACTAGTAGGGTGTTTTTGTTTCTAGTATTAGGTAGGTGATTGAGCATATCCAGGTTGTCCCTTATATAGCTTTTGACATGTTTGAGGAGTGGCTTTAACAGGGTGTCTAAAAAGTTACTGAGGCGGTGGGTTTCCCATGCGGGACCTGCTAAAAATGTGTGAAACCCTTAAGTCATTCTTTTCCTTTTTCAGGTATATATATAAGACGGGATTCTTTCAGTTTTCGTCAACCAAATTGACCCGAGGCTATAGTGAAAGACGCTTGCACAAGATGCCACGCAGTGGGACTGAACCCGGAACCATCTGGTTGGGAATCAAGCTTCTTCCCACACAGCTGCTCCTGTGCGTATATCTTGTAGCTCTTTGAAAATATATTTTGCTTGGGATGGCGTGTTGAATATAAAAATTGCATTAATATAGTGTCATATTAGTTATTTAAAACTTACATGCTCTTTTCTATACACATTTAGTGTATTTTTATAATGGTATTTATGATTATATTTTGTAGCGCATTTGAACTTTTTTATTATCTTATTTTATTATTTTATATAGCAACGAAAGTGTGACAGCATCGCTAGTATCGAATAATTATAATTCCTTTATGATGTTTCAACGAGCAAAAGTTCTTTAATGGTGTATAATTTAAGAAGTATATACCTTAAAATAATAAATATATATTATTGTATCCGCTCGTCTTGAAAGTGATAGAACTGAAGTGAAGATTAAGTAACACCCAAAACAGTGAAAATCTGCGAGAAAGACGAAATTGCAAAACAATATGGAAAATTCAAATAAAGCATGTGATTAAAATAGATGGAATTCGTGACAATACAGATATACCAGTGAATAAATAAAATTGAGTAAAATGTTATACTCTTTTAAATTACAACTGCTAAAACTTATTGGATATGGTAAATGTTTTATATATATATATATATATATATATATATATATATATATATTATATATATATATATATATATATATATATATATATATATATATATGAGCACATTCATGTTATATACTATTTATACATGTATATGCATATAAATTTTATTCTTCCTTTGAATGTAGGTAAAGCTATATTTCACATTTACGCATTTACGCTTTAAATAGATGTGTGGATTCTAGCATAGGATTTTAAAATGTTCATCATTTTGAGAAGTAAATTCATCCATTATATTTGATCTATTTAAGTAATTCATTCATAATATTTTCTATATGGAGATTTATTCTTTTAACCTATAGATTTCTATTTATTAAAAGTTGTCACGCATTTCAATATTACACTGCTTCGAAAACAACTTTTAAAATATTTCTAGTTTCAACTCTATACATACGTATAAATCTTTCAGGCAATCTCAATATCTTTAATATACGAGATATAGATATCTTTCGGGACTTTATAAATATACCAGTGTTGAACCACAAGTTAAGGTGATTTATCACCGTATCCCCATGTATTTTACAGATACATATATAAATATAAATACACAGATTATAGCTGATACCGTGTATGTGTGTGTGTGTACGCGCGCGTGTACCTACTTATATTAAACTCGAAAAATCTTCACAAATTGTAACTCAGGGTTTCACGTTACCGTTCGTCGGACAATTATGATCATAACTGTCCGACGAACAGTAACGTGAAGCTTTAGCCATATTTTGTGAAGACTTTTTTCGGCTTCAATCAAAATAATATTACTCTACTTTCGGTATTCAGATACTATTTTTACCACCTTGTTTTGCTTTTATATGCTACCCGTATTTGTGCGTCTGTAGATAGATAGATAGATAGATAGATAGATAGATAGATGGATAGATAGATAGATAGATAGATAGATAGATAGATAGATAGATAGATAGATAGATAGATAGATAGATAGATAGATAGATAGATAGATAGATCTCTTTATTAGCGACGAAGGACCGAACCGAGAGGGGACAATACACTGTAGAATTTTTCTTTCCGAAAACGATCAAAAGGGATCGAAAACGTTTGGAGATGTCTATGAAACGATGGAGGTGTCACAGTCTCAGCGCATGTCTGCACATCATCAACCACGGCATGCCCAGCCCTCCATTTAGCGGATGTTCGCAGCAAATGGATCGCCTGACTATTTGAACGTTTCCCTTCCACAAAAAGCGGAAGAGTATGCGGTCCAGTTTCGTGGTATTAAGGTCGGCATAAGGCACGATGGTCAGACGGTAGTAGATGACCGATGCGATATACGCATTCCCCACCACAGCCCGACCTTTTAGCGATAGCTTCCTCTCAACCCATTTCAGGGTGAGAGTGGCTACCCTACTAGTTATCTCGTCCCAGTTCTTTTGGAGATCTGTACCGAACGAGACCCCGAGCAATTTAACCGGTCCGTCAGTCCAGTGTCCTATGATGGAGACGCTGTTAGACGGCATGGGCTTGCTTCTCCAGGTACTGAGCCGCAAGTCCACTGACTTTTCCGGGTTAATCTTCGCTCCCGTTAACACTTTAGTGTTTTCTTTTAGTGTCTCATCGACCAGGTCAAAATGCTTGCTGGTGTGTTTGCGTCCCCGTAATTTAGCGGTTCCTCATAAGAGACCGATAGAATAAGTACTAGGCTTACAAAGAATAAGTCCTTGACTCTATTTGTTCGACTAAAGGCGGTGCTCCAGCATGGCCGTAGTCAAATGACAAACAAATAAAAGAGTAAAGAGTAATAGTATATATATATGTATATTTATATATGTATATATATATATATATATATATATATATATATATATATATATATATATATATATATGCGACAGTAACAAGGATGACCCTACAGAAGTAGAGAGACAGACAGTTACATACACACACACTAAAACAC
>NC_043003.1:54174735-54219735 GCF_006345805.1 Octopus sinensis | reverse complement strand
TGTCTTGAACTTACAACCATTATATAACACCACATTTCGAAGATTATGTTTATGTAGTTCAGGAATGGAATAATGATACAAAATGCATAATGAACAGCAAAAACAGAAATTATTTGAATTTTGCGCACATCTGTGGATAGTATAACACATGTTCAGAAACTGGCCCTTAAATACTACAACCAATTAATGCATGCTATTCTTAAAACATTTAAAATAGAACATGCACAATACCATCCGCTGAAAAGACGGCTTTGGATAAATATTGACAAATCCTCTGTTATTGGATGCATCAAAACATTTAAGAATATGAAATATTGGTGAAACTCTCACAACTAAACTTCCGACATGTTCAAGCAAAACAGTTCTGATATAGTTGTTTAGGTCAGAAAAGAAAAATAATCTAGTAATATATATATATATATATATATATAGTATATATATATATATATATATATATATATATATATATATATAATATATATATATATATATATATATGACGGGCTGCTTTCCATTTTCATCTGCGAAATCTACTCATAAGTCTGTCGTCAGTCCGAAGCTATAGTAGGAGATACTTGCACATTGGAAATGAACCTGGAACCACGTGGTTGGGAAGTAAACCTCTTAGCACACTGCCACGCCCGACTCTGTATTAGTATACATATTACACACACACATACACATGAATATTCATGATGTGTTTCAAAAAACTCCTCTCTATTAAATTCGTTCACGTAACATTGCTATATCTGGGTTATAATACAAGACACTTGTCCTAGGTACCGAAGTCGGTACCTAGGACAAGTGTTTAGCGTACTTCGCAGCTTTGCGCATATGCATGTATCTGTGTGTTTGCGCTTGGGCGAGTGTGAGTGTGTCCAGTCCGGTGGGTTGCATCTAGCTGAGTGACGAAATTTTTCCCACGAGAATTGATCTGCATACAGCGAATCAGAGCTCAACTATCAAACTAATTTACGAGCGTATAACAAGTGATGAGCGATAAGATAAGGTCACTTGGGTAAGGAATGACCATGCTTCTTTTCTCTTTTAATAATGCTTGTTGTTCTTGTTCTTGTTTCAACCATGGCTGCCTCTGCGTAGTCATTTGTGTTCTTGTTTACTTTGTAAAACAGTAAGGAGAGATGGTTACTAGCACATCACCCTCTAACCCCATTTTCCCATCCATATCTTTACCATATGGGGCCCTAACAAAATCCGTAAATAGGTATAAATGGCAATCTATCTAATTACTTGTCTTCTTCTAAAATCAGGCATAACTCGGCGATCGGTAGACTTGTAACACTGTTCTTCGTCTGGAGTTTACTTGGTAGAGTGTGTTTGTTAACTTAACAACAAGGTCAAGATGAGCTCTGATTGGCTGTATGCAAATGCGTTCGTTATTGGGGTCCGGAACTCTCGTGGGGAAAAATTTCGCGGCTGGGTGAGTGTGTCTGGTCGGGTTGGTGTATCTGTGTGTAAATAGATAAATAATAGGTACATAGACAGAGGGTGGGTGTGTATGTCTGTGTGTGTGTGTGTGATGTGTTTGAGCGTGCGTGTGTGTGTGAGAGAGAGAGACACACACACACACACACAAACTGCTATGCATAAACACATATAAACACACATACACATATGTACCACACCAAGCACACTCAAACGCAGTGGACCAACGAAGAATATAGGATAAAGAAAAATTGAAGGCCAAACCATCTTCAACCTAATGACATTCTTATTTTCCTCATGTCCCATATTTGAAATGGCAATCGGTCAATCAAATAATCATCTCAGAGAAAATCTAAAAGTCAACGCAATATTTCATTTATGGTTTGTTTATTTATATTTTGCTTTACCGACAAACATCTAACTGGTCACTAGCTCTCCTAGAAATGACAACGAAACTACCTGGATCCTTCGTTGTATCTACCTTATTTTAAACAAAATAAGAACTTACTGTATAATGTATTTTACATAAGATCTGGCACAGTATATACGCGTGTCAATATACATAACCAAGGTAAAGAAAACGAGCTGGCAAAATCGTTAGCACGCCGGGCGAAATGCTTAGCCGTATTTCGTCTGCCATTACGTTCTGGGTTCAAATTCCACCGAGGTCGACTTTACCTTTCATCCTTTCGGAGTCGATAAATTTAATACCAGTTACGCACTAGGGTCGATGTAATCGACTTAATCCGTTTGTCTGTCCTTGTTTGTCCCCTCTGTGTGTAGTCCCTTGTGGTCAGTAAAAAAATAAAGAAAGAATTTTTAAAAATCAAAAAATAAATAAAAATTAAATAAAAATAAAAATAAGTATCGTTAGCTTGCCTAGAAAAATACTTAGCGGCATTTTGTCCGGCTTCATGTTCTGAGTTCAAATTCCGCTTCGGTCGAATTTGCCATTCGTTCTTTCTGAAGCGATAGGAAAAAAATTATCTGTTAAGAAATGGGCTCGATGTAATCTATGAGCACCTCCAAACCGACACTCCAAAATTAATGGTTTTGTACCAACGTTTTAAACACGACGGTGTGCTGATAATTTCCAGGCACTGAGGGCATCTCGAAAGGTTTGGTTGGAGGTCCAACCTTCCGAGTTCTTTTACAGGGCTTAGAAAAACTGATGGACCGCTGCAATAAGTGTGTGAATCTGAGAGGGGAAAATATTGAATAAAATCATAATTAACTGATCCACCTGTATTTTCTGTTACCCATAGCTAGGAACATTTCAGGATCCCCTCATGTGTGTGTGTGTGTGTGTGTGTGTATGTGTGTGCGTATTTGTGCGTGCATGTATCTATACACATACACACACACCACACACACACACACACACATATATATATATATACGTTTATATATTCGTTTTGCAAGATTCTTGATGTGAATTCCTGTGTTGAAACAGATATTGTTGTATATGGGAATGCTCGTGTTACCAGTTTAGTCAATAAAAACACACGCACTTTATATTTGGTGTTCCCTTGCTTCAGCTTTATTATATATTAATTGTATTGTAATTACTGAGATGTACTTGCATAGCAAGTGACCTAATCTGAGATCGTGTGCTGGAACGAAAACAATTGCAGCGTGGAAGGTGCTTATAAGCCAATTAAAAACACACAAAAACCGTTAGATTCACTTCAAGATTTATATTTAATTTGACGAGAAAGCGTGCTGCGGAAATTGGTCACGCTTCAAGACTGACTTCATCACCAAGGCCACACGCCTACTACTAGAGGAAAATACCTTTAGATTCGACAATAAAACATACCGACAGATAAAGGGTACGACTATGTGTACGCGGTTTGCGCCCTCATAAGCAAACTTTGTTATGGGATACTTGGAAGAAAAACTTCAGGAGTAAGTAGAAAAAGCTTTTGATCAGGAATACAAGAAATATATCATTAAAAAGGGGAAACGCTTCCTTGATAATTGCTTCATTTTCTGGGAAAAACCGACTGAAGATCTAAGTATATTTAACAATATACTGAATACATTTCGCCCATCCATCAAATTCACGACATAATCCAGTTGCAATGAACTACCATTCCTGGATATTCACATAAAAATACAGAACTCCACAGTCACAACAGACATATTTTACAAAAAAACTGACACACACCAATATTTAAATTTCTATTCTTGTCATCCATTACACATTAACAGAAACATCCCACACAGCATGGCAAGGTTCATCTGTGTTATAGTGACTGACCTCAGAATACATGAAATCCGACTCAACAAACTCAAAGGCTTCCTCACAATGTAGAAATACACCTTAGGATTAATTAATGAGGGAATTAAAAATCCGATAAAACTGAACATCACCCTACTCCGGACACCTAAAGAAAAAAGTTAATGAAAACACACACTGACCTGGAATAAACGACATTTTTCACGCCATAAAATCGAACTTACCTATACTCTTACAAAGCCCTAAAATGAAAAATCTTATTGCAAAAAAATACCTTACAGAATAGTAGACGCCAACCAAAATATCTTAAAAACCACCTCGCAAGGGCAGAATTCAAATCGGAGAATGAATCAGAATTCTTAATAAAAGAATGTGGAGACAGATGGCGAACATGCAACAACAACAACTTTAAATAATTATAAAGTGTTTCTCACATAAAATTCAAGAGTGGATCCCTTTCAAAATAAAGGCAGATATGAATTGCAAAGCGCAAAACCTTATATACTGCATTACCTGCCCAAACTATGTAACATAGGCGACACAAATAATTCCCTTCGCCAACGTGCAAGAATCTACAGGCAGCATATCCGACAAGAGGAATTGCACAAGATTCCATTAAGTAAGCATCTGGAAATAAGCAGCGACGGAAAATTCAAAATTTTTTCCTTTTACAAATTTGCACGTGACAATCCGCAATACCGAAAAGCAATGACACTACGTTTCATCAAAAATTTCTCTCCAAAATTGAAAAGCAGAGACAGTATATTTTGCATTCTAAGAATAACTCAAATATTGGAAATATAATATTCATCTCTGTAAATATTTAGGCGTATATGTGTGGCATTGAGATGTTCTGAGCATTGCGTGTTTTTCTAGTTTGCAAGTGTTGTACTAATGTTTTCTAATGGAAAAACATGAACTTGAAAGAAGCGTGACTTTGTTTTTCAAATGCAAAACATTGAAGTTACACAGTATAAACATAGACATATTCCCAAACATACATACACACACACAAGCATACACACACATACACACACAAACACACACACATACACGCACACACACACAAATTGAATGTTTGAAGGTAAAGCGGAGAATTTGCATTTTTTATTCCAAATGTTCTCATCTCTGCAAATGTTCGGGTATAAACATAGTAGCATTGGGGTGTTCTAGTTTTGCCTATATACATATTTTTTAAAAATTTATAGATATTGTACTAATGTTTTTTTCATGCAGAGCTCCATTGCATCAAGAAATTCTCTCCCAAATTCAATGTTTGAAAGAAAAGCAGAGACAGTACATTTTGTATTCTAAGAGGAGAAAACGAAAGAAAAAGAGAAAGGAAGAAGGGATAAAAGAGAGAAAGAAAGCAAAAAGACTTTCAGTGATGACCACACCATATCTTTTTTTTCTTGAAGAGGTCACCATCTTTAAACCCATTTGAATACAATGGTAAATGACTAAATAAATAAATGAATGGGGGAGAGGAAGGTGATCTCCCTTCTCCTCTCGCAACTTTTCTATCAATCTATCTGTCTGACTATCTATCTAGTTATCTATCAAACTATCTACCTACCTATCTTTCTATCTATCTCGATTGTCATGGAACCTCACCCCAAAAACAAAAATAACCCCTCTCCAAAATTTGTTTTATATAAATGAACAAAAAATTCTATTTGACAAGTTCGAGAAAAGAACGAAAGCGTAAATAATAATGAATAAGTAAAAACATTTTTTTCCAAAATTCTGGCGACCATTTTTCTCAATATTCAATATCTGTACACCACACCTAACATTCTATACACATACACACACGTATGCTCACACATCATCCTACATGGATATCTCTATTATCTCCGCTGCCCTCGCCCAGGCACCATCTGCAGACCTCTGGTCTTCCTCTGCTCTTGCCCACGCTGTCGCACCTGCTATTACCTCTCTAACCCCACCATCTTCACTGGCGCCCAACACCGTCCCTATCACATCACCAACTCCTTTATCTGCACCCCCAGTAATCTTATTCACTGCATCACCTGCTCTCTCTGTCCTTCCCTGTACATTGGTCAAATGTGACGCCACCTGGTTGACCATTTCACGGAGCACCTCCGACAGTTCAGATTCAGCAATGACACCTCGGTTTCATGTCACTGCCGCTCTACCGGTTATTCGTTACATCACCTGTCTGTGTTCGGTCTGTCTCTGCACAAGGGCCACACGGACTACCACCTACACCGTTAACAAGAATCAATTTTCGTTCCTTTGCGCCATTTGGGCTCAACTCCCTACCTCTCTTCATTTAATACCTACCACGCTCTGATTCCCACATACCTCCAACAATCAACTGCCCCTCCACCCAAATACCAGCATACTGCCTACGTCGGTACCCTCACCACACAAACACCACTATACAAACACCTATATACACTGTGCAACTCATTATTCACTCCACACACCATTACTCAGACACAAATACCTTCCCACTCCACACAAACTTGCACCGAACACTTCTCAGCACCCACACCACACACCATTATTTACACATCCTCACACCATTATCCACACTCCAGCACACAATCCTCAATAGCGTCACCACACATACCACTAGCCTCACACCCACACATTCACACAAGTTAGCCTCACACATATACACACGTCCATACGCACACACGCACAAACACATACACAAACGCACACACTCGCTCCATTCACATATACAGGCGCACACCATCCACACACACACACTTGCGCATCTTAGATCATTGGGGTCACCGTTACCGTTATTATTAGTAGTAGTATTTCGTCTGCCGCTACGTTCTGCGTTGAATTCAATTTCCGCCGAAGTCATCTTTGCCTTTAATACTTTCAAGATTGATAAATTAAATACCAGTGAAACTTTGGGGGTCGATATTATCGACTAGTCAGCTCCCCACAAAATTTCAGGCCCTGTGCCTATAATAGAAAGGATTATTATTATTATTATCATTATTATTATTATTATTATTATTATTATTATTATTATTATTATTATTATTATTATCTCCCTTTCATTCAGCCTCATTTTTCCATTCATATCCCCATATTGGACCGTTGAACTCTCAGTATTTTTATTCTCTCTTCATTTTACTTTCTCCTAATCCTTTCTGTCAAAGAGCGTAGGCTCGAAACGTAAAAGACTTTTCCATTCTTTCCAGAGCGTTAAACTAATACACCTGCTTCTTGTACCTGCAACAGTCTTCGTCTTTTGTTTTCTGTAAATTTGAACTGTATACACACACACACACACACCTTTATAAATATGTGCTTTAATGTGTGTGTATGTGTGTGTTCTTGCGTGTATATGTGCCTTGAGTATTTGTGTTTGCTACATGACCCGTGTAAACGTAGAAAAAAGCTTAGAAGATTCCCCCTCCTCTTACTACTACTACTACCACAACTACTACTACTTCCTCTTCTATTACTTGAAGCTGCAAAAATCTCGTAATTTATTAAGCAGTGATATCAGTATGAGAATAGAGTTAGAATTATAAAGAAGTAAATGCATTGTACGGAATTCAACATAGTAATCTGCAACGTTGCCTGATAAGATAGATAATCATATCAAAGAAAACCAACCTATCATATTCAATAATAGAGTTGCAGTGTATTTATTCTTTACCTTCATGAAAAGAAAAAAAAAAGATGATCTTGAAATGGAAATTAGTGGAATGGGGAGTATGAAACAAAGTATCAATAATTGTGGCTTTAGGATTTTCTTTATTAAAGAATGTGAACGAATACGAAAACAGTATGGGATTCACATGAATACATAATTATACCAGTATAAAATAATAACTGAACAAGGTATAAAAGAACTTTTCAATTTGTATTTGTGTGTGTGTGTGTGGGGGGGGTGTTTGTGTGTGTGTGTGTGTGTGTGCGCGTGTGTGTGTGAGTGTGTGTGTGTGTGTGTGTGTGTGTGTAATAGGACTGCTCCCTCAGTACTTCCACCATGCTCACTTCTCGGTGCTAAAATAGATATTATTCAAAGTAAAAGTCAAAAGTAATGCAATTACCGTCTACTAGAATAAAACAGCTTCGCAGCGCGTACCCTAAATATCTTGTGACAATATTATAATATACTTCAAGGTAGCGAACTGGCAGAAACATTAGCAGGCCGGGGTAAATGCGTAGCTGTATTTCGTCTGCCGTTACGTTCTGAGTTCAAATTCCGCCGAGGTCGACTTTGCCTTTCATCCATTAGGGGCCGATAAATTAAGGTATCAGTTACGCACTGGGATCGTTGTAATCGACTTAATCCGTTTGTCTGTCCTTGTTTGTCTTCTCTGTGCTTTGCCCCTTGTGGGTAGGAAAGAAATAAGTATTTCGTCTGCCGCTACGTTCTAAGTTCAAATTCCGCCGATGATTACTTTGCCTTTCATCCTTTCGGGGTCAATTAAATAAGTACCAGTTACAAACTGGCTCGATATAATCGACTTAATCCGTTTGTCTGTCCTTGTTTGTCCTCTGTGTTTAACTCCTTGTGGGTAGTAAAGAAATAGGCATTTCGTCTGTCTTTTCGTTCTGAGTCCAAATTCGGCCGATGTCGACTTTCACTTTCATCCTTCGGGGTCGATAAACTAAGTACCAGTTGCGTACTGCGATCGATCTAATCGACTGGCACCCACCTCCAAAATCTAGTGTAGAAAAGAATATTATAATATATTTTTATAGGCGCAGGAGTGGCTGTGTAGTAAGTAGATTGCTTACCAACCATATTGTTCCTGGATCGGACCCACTGCGTGGCACCTTGGGCAAGTGTCTTCTACTATAGTCTCAGGCCGACCAAAGCCCTGTGAGTGGATTTGGTAGGCGCAAACTGAAAGAAGCCCGTCGTATATATGTATATATATATATATATATATATATATATATATATATATATATATATATATATATATATATATATGTATGTGTGTGTGCATGATTGTGTGTCTGTGTTTGTCTCTCCAATATCGCTTGACAAACGATGCCGGTGTGTTTACGTCCCCGTAACTTAGCAGTTCGGCAATAGAACCGATAGAATAAGTACTAGGCTTACAAAGAATAAGTCTTGGGGATGCTTTGCTCGACTAAAAGGTGGTGCTCCAGCATGGCCGCAGTCAAATGACTGAAACAAGTAAAAGAGTAAAAGAGTACCAACCTGGCAAACACGGTAGCATGCCGGGCGTAATGCTTAGTGGTATCTTGTCTGTCTTTACATTCTGGGTTCAAATTGCGCGAGGTCAACTTTGCTTCACATCATCGTTTCGAGGTCGATAAAATAAGTACCAATTGAACACTGGGGTCGATGTAACCGATGTACCCCACCCATGAATCTGCTGGTCTTGTGCTAAAATTTGAAATCATTACTATTATATATATCTCCAGGCGACAGGCTAGCATAATGGTTACCACGCCGGACAAAATGCTTCGAAGCATTTCGTCTGTCTACACGTTCAAATTTCGCCGAAGTCGACTTTGTGTTTCCTTCTTTCGGGGTCGATAAAACAAGTACCAGTCAAGCAATGGGATCGTTGTATTGGGCATACTCCTTCCCTCGAAATTGCGGGCTTCATGCCAACATGTGAAACCAATATTACTATACATCTCATGGATTTTATTCACCACATGAAATCCCTGCTTGATTATCTTTCTAAAGTCAAACGATATTTATATTGGGTTGTCCGGAAAGTTCGTGCCGATTTTTAGTAGCTTCCCTTTCGACTTATTTTAGAACATGGTTAAGTCCATAAAAAAGGATATTACTACACCTTCATTTAGAGCACAGTTTAAGCTATCTTTACGTGGAAGAGGGTTTATATTCCTATAACCTGTGTTAATTCTGTATTCCTTTAAAATGGAAGATAAGAAAGTTCATTTTCGGTACTTGATGCTTTGGGAACCAGACAAAAATTGCTGCAGTTCGGCTGGGATGTGTTATCCCACACTCCATATTCACCAGATATTGTTCCTTCGGATTTCCACTTATTCGGGTCTCTGCAGAATAGTCTTCATGGTAAAAATTTCAATTCTTTGGATGAGGTAAAAAGATACGTTGATGAATTCTTTGCCATGAAACCACCTCAATTCTGGGAAGAGGGTATTTTCAAGCTAAAGGAAAGATGGAGACGCATTGTGCAAAAAAATGGTTTCTATTTGGTTGATTAAACATGTAATGGCAAGTATTTATTGACTATTTTCTTTCATTTAAAAATCGGCACGAAGTTTCCGAACAACCCAATTGTACATCACACGGCTCATAAATTCTCCCTTCTCATAGATAATAGCCGTTTCATATGCTTCCTAAGCAATTCTGACTCTACCAACTTCATAATATATTCTTAATAGTTTTCAATGACGGTTCAGTAATTGTATATACGCTTAAAACAGCACCCTACATTTTCTGATCACTTTGGATCTAACTTTACACTGCACAATGTTTGTAAGACACGCTTTCTCTGATTCACCCTCATGTACGCATAGGTTTCAAACACAAAGGCACTTTCATTTACTTTTAAACAACAAGGCAATTGGGTTCAATAGTGAATATCATTTTGGATATATATCCACACCTAAATAGAAACATCTTGCAATGCATTAATAACATCGGCTGATAATTAGAGAAACGCAATAAGTAGAAAAACAAAAAAAAGTAAAAACTAAAATATTGCGAAGATTAAAACATAACGAAAAAATATAAAAAATATAAAATAATGAACTCATTACTGTTTTATGAGTCTGCTATTTTTCTACATAGCTTAATAACATAATTTATGTTCGTTCATTTCATGAAATATATAGAATAATTTATGATACAATCAATACTAATAAATTTCTTTTCATATAAACATACAACTACCAGACTATCTTTCTGCATTTAACATATGTTGCTACCTGAAAAACTTACCTCTCAATCTCTCGATCTACAAGAATTTCCAGTCATTATTTCCTTGACTCGAAAACCACTCCCTTCAAAAACCAAATCACCTCAAATAATGTCCCAAGATGTACCATATTTCAATAAATAAACAAATAAATAAAATAAGAGAAAGATAAAGAGAGTCTTTGTGCCTTATCTGCCGTTTGTCATTTAGTTATTACAAAGCCAGCATCTTGAAACGTCGCTCTGAAACAAATCACAAAAGCTTTCTGTATGCTTAACCACCTAATTTAGGATGAGCAATGTAATCGAAAAAAGCATCAGTAAATTATCAATACCTGTTTCTTTACTACCCACAAGGGGCTATACACAGAGGGGACAAACAAGGACGGACAAACGGACTAAGTCGATTACATCGACCCCAGTGCGTAACTGGTACTTAATTTATCGATCACAAAAGGATGAAAGACAAAGTCGACCTCGGCGGAATTTGAACTCAGAACGTAATGGCAGACAAAACACCGCTAAGCATTTCGTCCGGCGTGCTAACGTTTCTGCCAGCTCACCGCCTTAGTAAATTATCAATACCGCCACCAATACAATAGCACAAATAAAAGCAGTATAAGTGGTTACAGTCGAACTGCAACAACACCCACGAGTTGTAACATGCGGACTTACAAAAGTGGAAGGACGTATTCCATAACTGTCGCCTGAAGAAATGTCTAGCGAGGAACTGCTAATAGGGACAATAAGATCTCAACAAGAATATATAACAGAATCTGAGGAAATTCAGCCGTGTTTCGTGGTCTGCTATCACAACAGCTCCTTTATAGAATCCAGTTAGCTCAAGACATCATCAGAAGGAACCACGTCCGGTTTCGGCCCTTACTTCTCTACCGTTTTGACGTGCCCCCCCCCCTTCGGAAGTGTATTCAACTCTGGTGTTGGGTGCATGTCTTCTTTCTTCTGTTCCCTGGCCTCTTCGATGTAGCGTCAGCGAGTGTCAGCGGGCGACTGACTGCCTTGTCAAATATTTTCCCTTTAAATACCTGCTCCTAGACTCCCGCAGGCAGCCCCAGTAAGTTGTCACATGACACTGTCTCAAATCTAACTGACCAATGAAGGCGCGTAGTTACTGTGTTAATGAATGAACATTTTCCTGACACTTAACACAATTCTCAGACACATTAAGTACAATTATATGCTTGGCAAACTGGTTCATTGAGTTACAGATATACAGATATATATTCCATCAAATGATTTTCCTTCCACAGAATTACCGTAAAGTGTTTGTTTCTACGCTAAATTATGGTGGATGAGGTTTATTCGAGATCCTGTGCAATTGGATCGATATCGAGATCTCGTGATTATGACTCTTTTACTCTTTTACTTGTTTCAGTCATTTGACTGTGGCCATGCTGGAGCACCGCCTTTAGTCGAGCAAATCTACCCCAGGACTTATTCTTTGTAAGCCTAGTACTTATTCTATCGTTCAACCAGCATCCGTTGTCAAGCGATGTTGGGTGGAGCGGACAAACATAGACACACAAACATATACACACACACATACACACACACAAACACACAAACACACACACACACCACACACACACACACACACACACACACACACACACACACACATATATATATATATATATACGACGGGCGGCTTTCAGTCTCCGTCTACCAAATCCTTTCACAAGGCTTTGGTCGGCCCGAGGCTATAGTAGAAGAAACTTGCGCAAGGTGCCATGCAGTGGGACTGAACCCGGAAACATGTGGTTGGTAAGCAAGCTACTTACCACGCAGCCACTCCTACGCCTATAAGACCAACTTCTTGACAATCTCATCATGCATGAAGCTATCATATTAAATACATTGTTACTCCTAAACGGTTTTAGGGTTACAAAAAACAACAAACATGTAGAACTAACACTGACGTCAAGTAAATTTGGCTGCCATAAAGGATTTCTCAGAAAGACTGTGACTTAATGAATAAAGGTTTTGTATTCCTGTCTGGAAGAAATGTTTGCGGGTTTAATATGTTTATGCGGACAAATACATAATAAACAAAATATATTTGGATACTCAAAGAAATCCCGAACCAGCGAGGAATCTCATTTGTCTTAAAATATTTGCTAGGAATAGCAGTGAAAATAATGTTAAACTCACTCTCTCCTTTCTCTAAAAGGAAGGACAATGTAGTCCGAAGAAGACATTGACTGGATAGTCTTGGATGGAACGTCTCTGATCATCATGGATTGTTCGATCAATGCTAAACAGAGATTAAACTATAATAACTATAAACGAAATTTGGCACGTGGCACATAAAAACGAAAATTCGAAATCAATATATCCAAAACGTTTAGTTTGCGAAACAGATAAACAAAGTGAGGTTAAGCGGGTTGAACAGTTATTTCAAAAGTGATATTTCTCATTGATACATTAAGTATTGACAATTTAGCTCTTAAATCTGTCCTAATTTCTCATTAGGTTTTGATGTTTCTATCCAAATGAAAAGGTTAAATTATAATTTATCCGTTATAATTTGGCCAC
The DNA here is from genome assembly GCF_006345805.1 of Octopus sinensis. Taxonomy (NCBI): domain Eukaryota; kingdom Metazoa; phylum Mollusca; class Cephalopoda; order Octopoda; family Octopodidae; genus Octopus; species Octopus sinensis. The sequence goes on along the minus strand of NC_043003.1, from coordinate 54,206,590 downwards.
ATACGTCAAGAACTGAGATATTTGCAAAGATACCGCTGTTAAATTGATGAAAGAAGATTTCGGTTGCATAAACATAGCAAATAAAATTATAGATGTTAAAGTATGTATGACTTGGCACTAATTAATTCAGTCAAAACCACGGTTTATACTCATGTGATGAATAAGTGTAATATCAAAGACTTACAATAAACACCACGAACTGAGATATAAATTCTGTTACCTAAATAAATGGAAGACGTTATATCTATATGTACACTTATATACATAGGAAACGCCATGCAACCGGGAATAGAAGAATACATAAGAAAAAAACACAAATAATGAAAATATAACATAACGCTCGTAAAATAAAAATCAATTCCCACATTGAACAAGACACATGAAAAACCACCGTTATCAACAAAACCCCCTGTATTCCTAATGGTGACTTCTGTGTTGAAACGGGTGTTTCTGCACCTAGATTCAGGTGCCATCCCCCAATGCCGCTCATGTTGTCTGTACAGCCCAAGAAGATCACGACAGCTTTACAGACGAGACTACGCGGATTCTCCAGCCGGCTATTCCACATCACAATCTACCTTCGATACTGTACTGAAGGCGTTTCACATCAGGACAACTTGGAAGCGATATACATATGGTGAGATCTCCCAGAACTTGCAGGACATGACCAGCTCTGTTACTCTTTTACTTCTTTCAGTCATTTGACTGTGGCCATGCTGGAGCACCGCGTTAGTCGAGAAAATCGACCGCAGGACTTATTCCTTGTAAGCCTAGTACTTATTCTATCGGTCTCTTGTGCCGAACTGCTAAGTTACGGGGACGTAACACACCAGCATCGGTTGTCAATCGATGCTGGGTTGACAAACACAGACATACAAACGTATACACAACACACCACACACACACAACACACACACACACACATATATATTATATATATATTATATATATATATAATATATATATATATACGACGGGCTTCATTTTCATTTTCCGTCTACCAAATCCATTCACAAGACTTTGGTCGCCCGAAGCTATAGTAGAAGACATTTGCTCAAGTTGCCACGCAGTGGGACTGAAACCGGAACCATGTGGTTGGTAAACAAGCTACTTACCACCCATTCACTCCGACGCCTATATTAAACTCTATATTATACTAAATGACATTTATCTGACATTAACTTACAGCAAGAGTATGATAGTAGATTTCTCCATTTCGAACTGCTCGGCCATAGCCTTTATTAAGAAATCTAGGTTGCAGCTGCCATCCTCCACCTACAACACGACTGCAACCGTTCTGATAGCATCTCAACTATTTCTTTACTACCTACAAGGGGCTAAACACAGAGGGGACAAACAAGGACAGACAAACGGATTAAGTCGATTACATCGACTCCAGCGCGTAACTGGTACTTATTTAATCGACCCTGAAAGGAAGAAAGGCAAAGTCGACCTCGGGGGAATTGGAACTCAGAATATAAGGGCAGCCGAAACACCGCTAAGCATTTCTCCCTATGTGCTAACGATTCTGCCAGCTCACCGCCCTTAGTATACTAAGTTGCATCGGGGTGGGGAGCTTGCAGAATCGTTAGCACGCCAAACAAAATGCTTAGCGGTATCATGTTCCGGGATCAAATTCCGCTGAAGTCGACTTTGCCTTTCATCATTTTGGGGGTGTCGATAAAATAAGTACCAGTTGAGCACTGGCGTCGATATATCAATTTACTCCCTCCCACTAAACTTTCTAGCCTTGTACCAAAATTTGAAACTGATATTCTAAGTTGTTTCACGTGCATGAACTGAATGATAAAATTCGGCGGAAATTAGCGGAAACTAGCGGAAATTAGATATAAAAAGGATATAAGGGTTAAGAGAAACTAGTTCATAAGGAACATATTTGTGGTCTAAAATTCATGGCTGCATTAAAATGTTGGTAGGAGTTAATTCTCTAATTACTTTGTAAGCTAGGCATATCAATATTTCGACTTTTTAAAGAATATATGTGAGTGCATTAGTTTGTTTTTAGTATGTGTGTGTGTTTGTGTGAATTATTGCTGTAAATATAAATTAAGATGAGTAGTTTATCGAAGAACAGCCAAAAAATAAAGGCAACAGCAAGGAAAACACTGAATGGTAAATTCTGATGATGACGTTGTTGTTGTTGTTGTTGTTGTTGTTGTTGTTGTTGTTGTTGTTGTTGTTGTTGTTGTTGATGATGATGATGATGATGATGATAGGTGTGGTGGTAGTGATGGTGGTGAGGCTGGTGGTTGTGGTGGTTGTGGTGGTGAGGCTGGTGGTGGTGGTGGTGGTGGTGGTGGTGTGTATGATATGAAGATTATCATGATGATCACGAAGAAGATGACGACCTCAACGATGTAGATGATGATGGTGATGACAGTCATCGTTCTCATAATATTCGCATCATCATCATCATCATCATCATCGTCATCGTCATCATTAAAAACAATAACATGCATGCATGATTAAAACGGAAGCACACCCGCGTGGTTGAGACGGCAGACCAAAGTTGACGTCTTATCTGTGTTGTTATTCAGCATCTATCATTACTTCATATAGATGTCATCGTTGATGTTGATGTTGATGCTGATGCTGTAGTATAATTACTACTAAAATAATTACTACTAAACTAATCTGCAGAATTGGTTGTATTTCGTCATTACTGCAAATGAACATGAAACTTTTTTATGTTGAATTGGAGTGTGCAAAAAATAGGTTCCCGCTTTAAATAAAACAAAATCATTCCCGGTGGAACAAATGTGTTTAGAACATAGTATTTTAACAAAATAATATTATCTTAGAGGAGTAAATCAAATACGCCCGTGACGTATTTTTGGATAATAAATAAGTTAAGGTGTGAGGCACTGAATGCCGGACCACGACTATCTTAACTAATTGTACAGAGGGGGCGTGCTAAGCAATGATAAGTAAAATTCTAATGTTATTATCACTCCGAATATGGTCGATGCACGTTCGAACTGGGGAACAAGCTACTTACTGCGTTTTCTCACGGAATATATATCCCGTTTGTTGACAAATGGTGTGTATACACCTAGATCAGCTCGCAGCACCACCTAACAAAGGCTGTGATATGCTAGCATTTCGGAGTAATTATCCCTTCTTCAGCCACAGACACTAGGCAGGCGGGACTGCGAGCTGATTGAAGAAATTAACTCTCTTATGCATTTCCAGCCACCATACGGTGACTGGTAGCACTATTAGGTAGTTCGCCATTACAATTTTACTTATTACTGCTTAGCGTTCCCCCTCTTTAATTTATTTACGGTGAATCGCCGTATGGGGCTACCCGTCACCGTATGGTGAATGGAAAAGCGTAAGAGAGTCAATCTCTTCAACCAGCTCGTAGCGCCGCTTGCCTAGTGTCTGTGACTGAAGAGGAGATAACTACTCCGAAATGCTAGCATCTCAGTCTGGGTATGTGACGCTGCGAGCTGATACGGATGTATACACACCATTTGTCAACAAACGGGTTGTATATTCCGTGAGAAAATGCAGTGAGTAGCTTGTTCCCTAGTTCGGCAGTGCATGAAACATATTCGGAATGATGCTAACTTAACTGATATGTTCTTCTTCTTCATCACTAAAGAAAGACAATTAAACTCTGCCGGCAACTTTTAACGAAATCCCAAATGTAAGGGGAAGTAATTTCAAGAAAGTGGTTCCCAACTACATAGTTTTTTGGGTTCGGTCCTACTGCGTGGAGCCTGGGGCCGACCAAAGCCTTGTCAGTAGATGTGGTTGACAGAAACTGAAAGAATCCCGTAGTATACACACACACATATACATATACACACACACACACACATATATATATATATATATATATATATATATATATATAAAGTAAGATAGGCGTTATGGGTACGTGTGCCTGTGTTTGTCCCAACCCCTATCAACACTTTACAAGTGGTGTTGGTGTGTTTACGTCCCGGTAACTTTGCAGCTCGGCAAAAAATAAAACCCGGTGTCGGTTTCTAAACTTAGAAACGGTGTTCCCGCAGAGCCGCATTCAAATGACTGTAACAACTAAGAGAATAAATGCATATGATAATTTATAGGTTTACGGGAGCAATACCATGGTCTTTGTTAGTATAAGAAGGACGAGAATGAACCTGTTTCGGTCCATATAACTCCATCCGTTTTCTATAAATTACTCAATTCAAGCTGCTTGATCAGTTCGCAAAAGATTTCTGTATACAGAAACAGAATTACGAATAATTTTCGTCCGGTAATATTTTGTATAATTTCGAGGTGCAGGTTGAGAAGCTTATTTTCTCGCTCTGTGGTATTAGGTTCAGTCCCACTGCACAGCACTTGAGGAAGGTGTCTTCTACTATATCCCTGGGCTGGCTAAACCTTGTGAGTACATTTGACCGACGGAAACTTAAAGAATCCCGTCGTATATGTTTGTGTGTGCCTGTGATCGTTTTTGTACTTATGTTGTGCTTCTACTCCACCACCACTTGGCTATCGGTGTTGGTTTGCTTACGTTTTTGTAACAGAGATTCGGCAAAATACAAAGATAGAATAAGTGCCAGGCTTAAAAGATAAGCACTAGTCTCTATTTGTTCAAACAAAAGCTTGAAATCGGTGCCCCAGCACGGCCGCAGACTAATAATTGGAATATGGAAAATATAAAAATAATAAAATCAATTAAACGAAAAAGAATAAGAACTGAAACGAGTCCGTAGCGTGAATTTGGATGAATCAAATGAAGAACTGCTGAACTGAATATTGAAGGCATTCCATTTGTGACCACCACATTATTGTTTCCGAGTGTTTGCATCCAGACACTCACACCATCTATAGAACGACGAAATAAGACAGAAATTTACTTACTCAACGAAAAAAATAACAAAAGCTTGAAATCGGTGCCCCAGCACGGCCGCAGACTAATAATTGGAATATGGAAAATATAAAAATAATAAAATCAATTAAACGAAAAAGAATAAGAACTGAAACGAGTCCGTAGCGTGAATTTGGATGAATCAAATGAAGAACTGCTGAACTGAATATTGAAGGCATTCCATTTGTGACCACCACATTATTGTTTCCGAGTGTTTGCATCCAGACACTCACGCCATCTATAGAACGACGAAATAAGACAGAAATTTATTTACGCAACGAAAAAAATAACAAAAAAAAAACGGCTAAAACGAAGACGTCCAAAAATGAAACGAATTAAATAATACCAAGGTTAAAATAGTTCATATTGAAGATCGTATGGAATTGGTTATATAAAGCAAGACAAACGCCATTCGGTAGTGTTATTGCGTAATTTAGCGAATAAAACTCTAATGGAGAATTTTTATGAAAAATAACTGGATTCACACTTAATTTGTTTTCCGACTTTATAATATAATATTGTTTAAAAAAAGAAAAAAACTTTTTATAATCCCCTCTCGACTTCTCTTTCTATTAATTCTAATTTCTACTTTCATTATTTTAATTCTATCTCTCTCTTTATCGAGAGTTATTTCTCCTTCTGATCTGTATTTCTCTGTGTCTGAAGCTATATCTGTATCTATCGATCGATCTATCTATCTATCTACATAGATATATGAACTTAAATTTAGGTTTACATTTATATTAGCACTTTCTCAATCGAGAACACTAGTTGTGTTCTATACGTACATATGTATTGATGTATTGATATATATATATATATATATATGTATATATATATATGCATTTATATGCGTGTGTATTTTTCTTATATTTATATATACGTATGTATATTACATATATGTGTCTATATATATATATACATATATATATATATATAAATGTATATATATGTATATATATATACATACAAATACATTTACGTATATGTGTATACAATACACACACATATATATATGCATATATACATACAAATACTATTTATATATATACATGTGTTTACATACATATATACTTAAATATATATATATATATATATATAAACATATATATATATATGCATATATATATACATATATAAACATATATATATATATATATATATATATATATATATATATATATATATATATATATCCTGAGTGATTATATAAGCATAATTCCTGTTCTTGTCACACATACTACCTAGAGACTTATGCACAATTCGCAATTCGCCCCTGTATACAATGATCTCACCACGCAACTGACACCAAAGGGCCAATCCATCAAACACGTATACGCGCACCTTGCATAATACATTAAAAGTTTCCTTCTGTTATATAACTTACCACATACACAAAATATATACACTCAACGTGCACATAGACATAGATATGTTTCGATACATACAATAAATATATTTATATATATATACATATATATCCATATACATATGAAGATATATATATATATATACATATAAACGCACAGATATACATATATATATATAATATATATATATATATATTATATATATATGTGTGTGTGTGTGCGTGTGTGTAATGCTTCTGAAGTTATTTTTACTACTAGTGTTGTCTACCGTATTAGGACGGTCAATTTAGCACAGACGGTTGTATGTAAAATTTAGATGTTTCACTTCATGTTTCATCCGATGATGCGCTGCCTTTCTATAGATGTTATTGTTGTTGTGATTGTCGCCATTGTTGCCCGCCTAATACGTTCTTTATATCATTATTGAAATCTAGTCAAACATTCTTACGTGATCGACACACTAACTGTTGCCTTTTCGTCGTCTCATCTATTCAAAACCTGGCTGCTCAATTCGTCCTTAACTTTCACAAGACAGTTGCAGTACAGGATTGGAATGTCATTTTGCTCTTATTTCTGGTAGGCGAAATAACCCTGTAGAAACATCCTCGTTTACCCATGTATTGTATTATTATACTCTAAGTATTTTTATTCTAAATATTTTTTGAAAGCGAACGGATTTATCAGTGGGTTGAACTTATATATTACAGTATTTCTTTTTTATTTCCTGTGTGCTCAGTGCTTAAATTCCGCTGAGGCCACGTTCGCCTTTCATGCCACTGGCGTCAATAAAGTGATGTACCGGCCTGGTTCTGTGATTGGTATAATCGAATATCGGTTCTCTATTTTTATTTATCAATTATTTAAAAAAATAAACAGGTTCCAAACAGAGACAAGGCATCACTCATTGACTTATGGTTTTGTTGTAGAAGTCTGGTTTGTCATCCATGAATCACATCTAGCAATCTCTTTATTTTTCTGCTCTTGAGAAGGGTACAAAGACTCTTAATTTATCTCCCTCAATTTTTAAATATTTAAATAAATACGTTCCCTAGTTGTAAGCACTACCCGCAGTGAATTATTCACTGCAGCCCTTCGCTTCAAGAGTCTCTCAGCGCGCCAAAACCAAGACATTTGAAATTTTATTCCCGATGTAATCAGTAAGACTAAGCACGTGTCTGTCTTGACACAGAGAGCTGGGGTTAGTCTTGCGGTTTGCATCTCGAGGACCGAATGTACTGAAGAAGTCACGGACACTTGAATTATGCAAGTAATTCTTTTGTTAAGACCGAAACCGAGGTATGCATTTAAGTCTGTTATTTATTTAATTTTTCATATGTCCTGCCCGCCAAAGTTGGTTCTGGTGATCGGTGAATTCTTCCTCTAGAGAATTTCCCTTGTAGTTTGATCGTTGATGATCTTCTTCTAGCATTCTGGCCGGCTACCTAGCAGGCCAGCCCTGCCAATATACACATATATTTGAATTTCCTCTGACTCCTCAGATTTTTTGAATGCTGGACTACTGGTTTTAAATTGATATTAAAATTAATATTAATTTATCTCCCTCAATTTTTAAATTTTTATATATATATATATATATATATATATATATATATGTATACATATGTGTGTGTGTGTATCTGTCTGTCTGCCTATGTATGTGTGTGTGTATAAGCATGTATGTATGTAATGCATATTTATATACGTACGTATTCAAATATGTTATGAAATTATATTACATTTATTGAATCTAACTTAAGGTTATAAGCATGGTTAATTAAGATATATGGCGCATATATATGTGCACATGCAGACATACATGTCTCTGACTATATTCATATCGCTATATACATGCATAAGTACATGCATATATATGTTGATTAACACACACACCCATATAAACGTATATGATAAATTTATTATCTATGTCGCTACGTCTACCTCATGTATAATGTTATCGTTGATTTGGGTCTATGAATGTAGTTGTATACATGTGTATATTCACTCGTGTATGTGCACGCTTGTAAGTGTAGACTTCCAGGCGAATACCTATATACATAACCATGACTGTATACCCTATTTATTATGACATGGCAAATAGTATGATATTTATATTCATATTCACAGCAGCACTTGCGATTGCATAAATATCTTCCACGTTATAACCTACCAAGACGGCCTTGCCATAAATCCGCAATCGTTGCTACTGAATCATTCATCTATTTGCTAAGCAGGCGCCAAACGGTGTAAGAGACAAATACAACTAATGATACACGGCCTAGGTTTCGAACGGATGAATTGGCCACGTTTAGCAAGCTGAATTTTGAAAGGGTAATTTTATGCGTAATTTCTAATATCATACATAAATAATGAGTTCTTATAATTACATAATACATATATCTGTATAAACAACAATTAAAATATTCAATATTAAATAGAATATATACTCTTTGAGAAAAGATAATTGCGATTTAATTATTATTGGAATATCGGTTGTTTCAGTATGTTGTATAACAGCTTTTAGTATCATCATATATTTACGGCTGCATAGGACGTTCCTCGATTTTAATCATTAAATTAAAATGTTAAAATAGACGAACAGCTTTATATGGCATAGTGAGGCTTGTAGTATACTGTTGAGAGTTAAAACTTTATGTATGATTTCGTGAATACTTGCATGTATATACGTTTATATAAGCATATGCATATATATGTTTTTTGCATATATATATATATATGTATGTATTTATGCATATGTATATATATCTATATGTATATGCGTATATATATATATATATATATATGTGTGTGTGTGGTGTGTGTGTGTGTCTGTGTGTGTGTGTGTAAAAAGTAAGTAGGTATTGAATATTGATAATAAAATCCATATTCCTTTTAACAAATGTATTGAAACAAATTATACGTTTTTTATTACATGTGAAAATGAAAGTAAATCTTCATATTTCAACGTAAGCACTGGCAGCGACAACCAATGTCCTCTAACGGCCAGGGGTGGAATGAAGAACTTTCTGAAGATTTCGTCTGAGATGCCATTGCGAACCTCCTGAATCCGTGTCTACAAGTTATCCAGTGTGCGAGGTTTTGTCTTGTACACCTCCTCTTTTCTGAAACCCCACAGATAAAAATCACATGAGGTGGTATGTGGACTTCTGGAATTCTACGATCACAGCCTTCAAGTTTTAACTTCAAGTTTTAACTTCAAGTTTCCACGGACGAAAATTCAATTCTTTATGTAACACCGTACGTATTGTGTCTTGTAGTCCACTTTCTCGAGCTGCTTGAGGTATTAACTTTTGTGGGCTGCGATTATACATTTGCAGCACTTTTGCCCCGTTTTCCGCTGAACAGGATGTTGTTAGACGACCACGTCTTCCTGCATCGTTCACAGAGCCCATGGTCATCAGCTTTGCATGACAGCTTTTTATTAACTCCGGACGTAGTGTAGCATGCTTATCTTTCCATGCACGCCACCATCTCTGAACCAAAACAATGGAATTCCATACTTCATAGCGTGCTGCTATCTTAGCTCGCTCCTGAACAGTCAAAAGCCCGGCCACCTAGAAAATAAGAAAAGAAACAAGAGAATAAAAAATCTCCATTAGTGATGTCTGATTAAAAAATGTTTTCCTAATGACTTTAATGATGCTAAAAATTCTATAAGCAATTTCTAGTTCCTAGTTATTCTCCACCCACCCTGTATGTGTGTGTGTGTATGTGTGTGTGTGTGTGTGTGTATACACGTATACATAAATAGGTAAATAGATAGTGAGATAGATAGACAGAGAGAGAGAGATAGAGAGAGAGAGAGAGAGACAGGCAGGCAGGCAGACAGACAGACAGATAGACAGACAGACAGATAGATAGATAGATAGATAGATAGATAGATAGATAGATAGATAGTTAAAGGGACCCGGTAAATTTAAATGAGTACTAATTGATTCCTGTCTGTAAATGCTTGTTCAACGATACATGTGCATGTAAATAGATGTTAGCGTGTGTGTTGCCTCAGGTCTCCCAGGTTTTTCTGAGAATTAAAATATGTTCTCCATTACAAACTGTTAGCTGCAAGGACCCTTGTTGAATGGCCAGATCTTCAGACGAGCTAGTAGCTTGAAGAAGATTGCAAGTAAATCAGGCCTATCAAATGGATAGATTAACCCAGCTCACTATCAACAATTCTCTAACGTTAATCCACCAGAACGTAAATTATTTTAGATTCAGAACAAGCGCTGTGAACAACAATTTTACCCGTGATAGAACCTGAGTTAGCTTCAGATCTAAGTGAAGGCTTGTTCAAAATCTAGTTCTAAACACATTTGTTCCACCGGGAATTTTTTGTTTTATTTAATACGGGAATGCTTGTTTTGCACACACCAATTCACTATAAAAAGTTTCATGCGTTACTATATATATTTGCAATAATGGTGAAATACAAACAGTTCTGTAGTTTAGTTTAGTACTAATTATTTTATTTCTCAAAATATAAAAAGGAAAATAATGACGTTGGCATCGCTGGAATTCGAAATCAGATAACAAAGCATCGCTAAAAGTATATAATGCTATTCCAGCCAACGTTACGACGATTCTACTTATTCGCGTCATGATCAACAAGAAGATTATGACGAATACCATTCAACTTCTTGAGAATAATATATAATTCTTTGATTGCTTGCATTCAGTTAGTTCATATATTTCTCTTGTTGAATTGTAATATATTCCCAAGTAGAATGAGAAAATTCTGCGACCGCGTACCTCGCTTCTTCGGCTGCGGAAATCGCTCTGTTACCCCGACTGTGATACACGTTAACAGTAAAAATACCTTTTACAGCCCAACCGGAAATGATTTTCAATATCATGCAAAAAATTCCAATGGCGATGCTTTCGTGAAAAGCATTTGCTGGGGAAAGGGACTCAAATAAGTGGTAAGTATTTTGAGTTTCTATAATTTAGACTAAAATAACAAGAACACTAAAATTATGTGTGCAAAGAACATTGTTCATATGATTACGGAGAACATTTATAGCAATAAATGTAAGAAAAATAGAATGAAATGACAAATCTAAAAGAAGCATTCATTATTATATATATGGCTAATACGGAGAAAATATATAACAATAAAAATCATGTAAAAATGAGATGAAAGTGGTACATAATACCTATTTAGTATAAACGATAGTAGATTAATATTTCGTTGATTATTTAGGAACCTAGAATATAAATATCAGAATTTCAATTCACATGTTAAAAATATATCTTCGCTAAAGAGAAAAAGGTTTTCTTTTCCAGTCCGGAGATCTGATGAGAACGATGACTAAAGACACATGGAAATGGAAGTCTAGAAATAATGGCAGTATGAGCAAAAACTGAGGAAATTATAAAAGTGCTGCATTTCTGCCTTGAATAATGAATTATAAATGGTGGAGGTAAAGTGCAATGTTTATATTAATTGCATCAGGTCAACAACACACTAATAGCGACTGCACATTACAGAACCACACACACACACACCACACACACACACACACAATACAAACAACAGCAACAACAATGCCAGGCAGTATTAGAACATAAAATGTTCTGATATTCAATCGAGAAAATTAGAAGAAATAAGAACTAAACATTGAAGAAAGCTTCATTCGTTCGGTACTATAATATATTTACTAGTAATTCTCATCCAGAAATTGTAAGAATATTCCGGGGTAAGGACATCGATTTTCCAGTATCTCACTACTAGACTGCCATGTCTACGATACCATCATTTTGTCTATTAAACGCTGAGTTACACAGTTGCAATAACTGTATAGTATAAGCTACAAAGTATTCCAGAGATCCCACGTTTGTGTGCTACTCTATCAATGTAATTATTGTTTGGGATGAACTTTCTCCACTGTCAAGACAAGGTGGTGAAAATAATACTCTTGCTTTTACACAGATTGGTGACAGGATTTCTAAACTATTTGAGCTTTTTAGAGTTTCTTAGTTTTCTTTAGATACCCAAATATACTCACTATCCATCCATTGGCTAGCAACATTTCAATCTCCAGTATGATCGCTTTCAGAATCTTCCACAGTTATTAGAGGAGCCAAGGACAAGGTTTATGGGGGCTGTATTGAGCAAGTGAGCAAAGTAAAATTATCTTGATGCTTGAATAACTTCCTGGGTGTCATTTTAGTTTCATTTGTGCTAGAAACATGTGTTAGGCATGCAGAGCTTAACAGGATTTCGTTTTGGCAGTATCGCTCAGAGTTTTTCATAGATAAGTGTTTATTACGTATGCTGGGTATTCAAGATTTCCAGTTGGTTTTTTCCATAGAAAAGCAAAAGTCAGGGAAATAGCGGTTATTGGTTCTAAGGATCTTTGTTTCTGCACCTTTTACCCTTCAAAGTTTTATGAGTTTCAACTTCAAGATATCTGCTAATTCTCCTAGTGGTTAGTGTTTATCGGATTTACAATGCCCTCGGAGGACACACTCCTCCAGATAAAGAAATCGAAATGTCAGTAATTACAAAATTGACAGAATTGCCCACTACTGTTGAGGAGGCGAGCAACACTTTTATGCTTGATCTGGAAGAAGCTGGAACTCTGGCAATGGACACTCGCGGAGGGCTGTTTTGTTCCAAAGGAGAAACCTCAGCAGCACTTGAATAGTTTCGAGAGATCCCTCTTTTAGAAGTTGAGAGGAAGATTATTTGGGTCATCATTTCCAAATATATCTTGGCCAACGTGTACATTGACACCAGTAACCACAAAGGAGGAGTCCCAGGCTACTGTGTATGGCTCGAGCACACATCACCGATCAGTCGTGTCGTTAAGGAAGTAAAGAAGAACAAGAACTCACTGTCCGTAATATGGTTGGTTCTTGCCAAAGCGTACTCAAACGTGACTCACCAGCTTCTCCAAAGTGCATTTGTGTACTACGAAGTACCAACAGAAGTGGTCAGATTCATAATGTCCTACATGGTTTCACTGAAGATGAAGTTCACCGTGGGAAATTACCTCGCTAAGAGATAGAGACTGGAAAAAGCACTGTGGCAGGATACACAATGTCCGTGACGCTGTCTGTAGCTGCCATGAATCTAATGCTATTGGTAGTGGGGAAGCAGTTGAGAGGTACCGAAACTGACGGAAACACAGGAAATTTAGTTTGCAAGGCTTTCATACATCACGTAACATATGACACCATCAATCTAAGTAATGCGGCGGACATTAAGCTTACTGGAAAAGATGGCCGCATGATCATGCTTTTATAATCCAGCTAAATCTCGGAGCCTGAAATCCTTAAACGAAAGCTGACAACTGATACCTTCAACATTCAGGCCTCTGGGACTCCAGCCATCCAAGAAAAAGGAGTTCTGCCTCGAGAAAAGCTACGATCACAGGGCAATTAATAAAAACTACTTGGGTTCAAATAATGGTGCTCAGTAGAAACCCCAGGAAGTTGTGAAAGAAAAAGTGACATACTGGAAACCCCAAAAGATTGTCAAGGACGTCTAGAACTTGGCCATTAAAGCACTAAGAGATGGAAAAGAACCAATACCAAGGGCAAAGAACGCTCATTGTGCAAAAGGATCCGTGATTCAGCTGAGAAGGAAGACCGAATGAAGGCACTAGGACTTTCCATCAAGGGCCAATGGATCGGTGGGACCAGAACCTGAGTACACACCAGGGAATATTTTCCTTCCTCGTTCGTGATGTTACTGACCTCTTTCCCCAAACAACCTCAAAGTTTGGGATAAAGAAAAAGACCCACCTTACTAGCTGTGCAGAGCAACTACTTACACTGTGAAGAACGTCATGACCGGATGCCCTAGTGCAATGGGAGCAGGCCGTATGTATTGTATTTTGGTAGAACTGGGGTGTTTATAATAGGGTTTCATATTGCTGATGATCTTCTCTAAATGCCAGAAACTGGTAGAGTAATTCAGAACAATGCAAGTAGACTTGCTGCAAACAAATTACAGAGGAATACTGAGTGCTAGTTAAAATGGTTTGCTCATTCTTCAAGGCCACGAATGGTTTAGAATCCCCTTGTGCAGCAAAGTACAGAGGAAGCTATCATATATTAGATAAAATGGGAAAGCCCATGACTTGTTGCTGATATAGATGCAAGCCCTGACTTAGTCAAGTGTGTCTGGATTAATAGGGCAGCTGGACGAAGGTACCTAATGTTGAAAGAGACGAAATCGTCTACGATTTTCAGACACATCATTTAGGGTAATTTTCAGTTCAGTGGAGTATAGTGTTGAAACGTTGAGAGAATATAATTTACAACCAGGAATTCATACGAACTGAAATAATGTTTACAAATACATGATTTAAGAGGTGAAAGGAACTAGCTCCAGTAACAGATAGAGTTAGGTAATTTTAATGCAATAAAGCATTTGATAGCAATTATATATATATATATATATAGCTGGATGTGTAAAATCCTGACATCAGATTTACGAAAAGTGCAGCAATGACATAAACCGATAACAGTTGAAAGAACTGTCAAGTAAATTGAGATAACAAATATAATAATCATGAGATGAAATGTAAGAGAAATATTAAAATACAATCAAAGCCATACTTATTAAATAATTATTGATATTATAACAATTTATAAAATCCCACTTTTAAATACAAAGAGCGACTTCATATCTCTCAGTTCTGAAAATACAACAAAGAATACATCTTTAATATGTAACTCCTGTTAAATTTATATCAAGTTATCTATCTATAATGCAAATGATATATTCCTGAAATAGAAACGTACCATTTAATTCCTAATGAATTTCATATCACAAAAGGTTAATAGCTTTTGTAAGCTAAACTTAAAATCGTTTTTTGTTTTAGTGTTTGAAAACATTCTTTGAATTCAACATGGTTGAAACTTTACGTAATGACACATGGAGCCCAGAGAATAATTATGAGAATGTGAGTAAAGTTGAGAATATGGAAAGATTTCTGCCTTGCCGCTTATAGAACATATACATTCAACATGGAAGAGGTGACGTATAATTTATTGTATATTATTTATGACAATCCCATATACACACAAACGTCACACACAATTATATCATATGACAAAACAAAATGTACACGCACAGACATGAAAAAAATAAACAGTATAACGAAACTTAAAAAAACATTTATAGAAATTTTAATTAGAAAATATGTAAATTAGAAATTAACATTATAATAATTTAAATGTTTCTTAGAATTATGACTTTATTTTTGACTTGTTTCGTTCATACTGACTTTATCTTGGTTTCAGATTTCACTAATAAATTAGTTTTTGTATAACTATAATGACAAGGAGAAAATATATGCCGGGCTCATCATATTCTTCAGATTTTCATTTACAAGACAATGTGATGATTGCCATCACACAATATTACGCCCACTGGTCGTAAACCTGTTGTATTACAAGGAACAACGTGTTCAAGCGGTGAAATACATTTTTATGAAGTGTTGAGCATGAAGAAACATCTAAAATTATGAAGATAACACTTCGTGGGAGATACACCAAATGGCCTATGGCGTTGCATAATCAATAGAGAGCTGTATGGTGAACCATTGATATAAAGGCTAAATCTCTTACGTAACAACATTCCTAACATCTAAACAGGAAGATCACATTAATGTAGCCTGGTGTCCAATGAAGGGCTTCGTGTGGCTGGAATGCCTTTAATCACAGGCAAGTCTATATGGGACAGAGATTGATTTCGGGACTAAACAACGCCAATACTCAAGTACTCTGCGAAACCCCTTCCAGCAGCGAACATGCTCAGTTAATATCAGCTGCCTGTTAAAAGAGTATTGTATGGTGCTGTCGACTATCGCTTGTTGCTAAAAGGCGTCTCTAATGTAATATTTACTGGTGTCTGGTGCTATATTCTCCAGCTGTTGGATTGATGTCCGAAATATTCTCTCAATTTTGTATTTAATATAGCATCAGACACCAGTAAATATTACATTAGAGACGCCTTTTAACAACAAGCGATAGTCGACAGCACCATGCAATGCTCTTTTAACAGGCAGCTGATATTAACTGAAGCAACAATATTTCGGACATCAGCTGTTACCAATAATATGTGAGGAATATGCTTTTAACAACTAACGCATGTTAACAACGACATCTAGAGTTCTTCCAGTAACCAGCTCTTGTTAACAATAATCTGGAGGCTGTATATAACACCTGTATTGTAATGAAGATCATATTTACAAAACTTCTAACTACACCTGGTTTATGTATCATATATGTAACATCAGCCTATTGCTAAAATTAACTTAGTTACAGCGAAACATAGCTACAGTTATCAAACATAAAGGCTACAAATAATACATTCAGCTATTGTTCACAATAGTATGGATATTCCAATTCTAATACTCAGCTCCTGTTACCAACAACATGGAAATTACTTCACGCACTCAGCTTTGTTTGCAATCACATTGGGAATACAGCAACAATAACGCCCAGCTAATCTTGTCAGTAATGTAAAGACAATATTATTTACACCACCCTCCAAATATATGCCATAATAATGCGGGGGCAAAAACACTCAGCCCCAACGATTATGCATAACGGCCAGCGTCTCTGAAGAACGACATTGACTTATTTCTTAAAACAGCCAGCGTTGGAGAAATTTAGCATGGCAAACTATAAATCATCCTTTCTAAAATACTATTGCCTAGTATTTTCAACACCGATCTCCTCCAGGATGCAGTCACTTTATGAACCAGCAATTAAGGAATATCTATGAGCCTTTGAAAAGCAACGCGCGCCTCCTAATGACAAAATTGATACGTTTGAAGAACCAGGATTGGCCTTCCAACATCATGAGGAAAATTTATGAAACCAGCTTCCATCAGCATCAACAGCAACCCATGTGTTTGAATAAAAATGTTTGCTCTATAATATCCAGCTCATTCTTCAATTAATATCAACGCATTGGAACAGCGATCCTAATCCCAATACTACATTTGCGTTAATCACTTCATTCTCATCTTAAATATACAATAAAGATAACAACAATCAAGTCCAGATCTGTTTTACATAACAACAACCAAGCAGAAATCAAACTTTTACAGTAGCGATAACAATAACCAAGCAGAAATCAAACTTTTACAGTCGCGATAACAACAACCAAGTCCAGATCTGTTTTGCAGAGGCGGTAACAACAACCAGGTCGAGATCTCAGTTTTACAGCAGAGTCAACAACGCTACTAACAGTACAGCTAATACCACTAATAGCCCCCCCCCCATTATACTAACAACACTAACAACACTACCAACAGCACAGCTCGATGTTGTCTTGTTTGGTAGGGATCAACCTGGTCACATGATGGCAGACCATGATCAAATCTATTCCACTTTCCTTGACTCTTGACAGAGTCAACAACAATCTCCTGATCTTAGTACATCTTTCGTTATCACACCTACATTGCAGAGACAATAACATCTTTCGTGATCACACATATATTGCAGAGACAATAACATCTTTCGGGATCACACATATATTGCAGAGACTATAAAATCTATCATGTGATTGTGATTATATTGTAGAGACTATAACATCAATTTCGTGGTAATTACCACATTCTACAATCTGTGACAGTTATTCCGTGAGGGTAACCACACTGTAACGACTCTAACATCTATTTCCTGATCATAACTACATTGTAAAGATTATAACACGAACCTTCTGATCATATGTACATTGTAGAGTCTGCAACATCCATTTCGGGATCACAACTACACTGTAAAGGCTATAACATCATTTCGAGATCATTACTGCATTGCAGAGACTATAAGATCATTTCGTGATCATTACTGTATTGTAAAGGCTATAACATCATTTCGTGATCATTACTGTATTGTAGAGACTATAGCATCATTTCGGGACCTAAACTACATTGTACAGACTATAACATCATTTCGTGAACATAATTAATTGTAGAGCTTTTACCATCCTGTAATCTTAACATTGTAGTTACTATAAAATCTGTTTTGTGTTCATACTACATTTGGGAAATTCTAACATCCATTTGTTGGCCATAACTAAATTCTGGAGAATAAAACATCAATCTTGTGATTACAACTGCCTAGTGGACATTTTGTTATTCATCTCCTGCAGTACATGTACATAGATGTATAGACGTTTGTTATTTGTTGAGTTACTCTAACAATATTGTTACTTGTTATATTTGTTGAATTTTTTACAATATTTTTATTTGATTTATAACTCCAAATTTCTTTCTTTTACTATTTTCAGCATTGTTCTTCCTTTCTTGTTCTGAATTTAAAAAAAAATTATAAATTTCTCATTTTAGAATTATATTTTTCATGAATTTTTTTCCTTTTGTAAAATGTTGATGATGTATGGCATCGAAGTCAGCATAATTTCTTATATTTTGACTCTTAACAAATTATTAGCAGACTACAGCCGTCTTCACTGATTTTAGCCTTTCATTTGATATTTCATAACTAAGGAATTTCTTATGTCTTTCGGTCATACATATATATACTCATTTTAAGACATGTGTATGTTATTTTAGTTCATGCGTATCTACAGGAGTAAGCAATTAAATTGAAAGATTATTAATTTTCATAAGTACATATACACACACACACAATCACACACACACACACACACCACACACACACACACACACACATGAACCAGGAAACTGTGGTGGTCCTATGGAGAAAATTTGTCATCAGCTGTCTGGACTACTACTGGGCTGTCATCAAACTTCGGAATCGAGAGCTATACCAAAACCCGAACAGGACTACACTGCACTGTCCCAAAAATCCCAGCTATCTCGTCTAGAATGAGGACCATGCACTGCAATAGCTTGGGGTTCAAGTGCGCATACCTATTTGACGCCCCGCCAAAACATCTGAGGTATCACCATGAAGGTGCGAAAAAGTTTTCAAGAAAGAACTTGACCTTCTGCTATCCAAACTCCCGGATGAACCAATATCAAGGCAGGAGACTCAAAAGAGGGCAGTTAAGGAGATAGACAAAGTTAAGGAGTTAAGGAGTTAAGGATATAGTTAAGAAGGTAAGGAGATAAAGAACATGCCGTCTCACTCCAGTTTAGAAGTTACTCAAGTTCTTTGTCTGTCTCCTTAACTTCTTCGAGATTTTAGGTATAATTATACTAATGTGTCCATTTGTTATCTTTGTGCAGCTGAAGTTTGCTCTGCATTTTAAATTGATGTAATGATTGCATTATTCAATTAAATGGAGTTGCATGAAATGATGATACTGCATTACCTCTGGATATCCTTGAAATATATATATATATATATATATATATATATATATATATATATATATATATATATATATACGAGAGGCTTCTTTCATTTTCTGTTTACTAAATCTATTTACAAGACTTTGTTCGGTTGAAGTCTATAGCAGAATATACTTGCTGAAGGTGCCACGCTGTGGGACTGAACCTGGAGCCATTTTGTTGGGAAGCAAGCTTCTTACCATACAGCCAAGCCTCATAAATAAGAGAGTAGAGTATGATTTGAGGGATATTTGGGTGCTGTTTCTAACAGGTCTCCTTCATTGGCTCACACACACACACACAACACACACACACACATATGAGACATATATATATATATATATATAATATATAATATATATATATATATGTGAGACATATATATATATGAGTGTGATTTGAGGGTGATTTGGCTGTTATTTTAACCAGATCTAGCTACCGTGCAGAGGTTTTATTGGTTCATACATACATATGTGGTACTTGAAGGAGATTTGGCTGCTATTTTAACAGGTCTACCTCCTGTTTAGAGCTCTCTATCATTGGATCATACAATACCTAGGACATTATGGTGTGATTTGAGGGAGATTTAGCTGTTATTTCTACCAATTCTAGCTACCATGTAGAAGTCTCCCTCAATGGCTCATACTCAGATACAAGAGGGTGCTGAAAAGTCCTTGGCTTTGGATAAAAGAAAACACAGGAGAATCAGTTAATCCTAATTATATTCACAATATTTCTTCTCAGACATGTATATATATATGTATGCATATATGTAGGCATATATATACATAAATGTATACATATGTATAAATATATATATATATAGAGAGAGAGAGGGGGGGAAAGGGAGTTGTGAGAGAGAATGTGTGGTGGTAATTAGACTAGCAGTTGAATATACATACACAGACACTCAAACACACACACACGCGCACACACACACACACACACATATATATATATATATATAATATATATATATATATATATATATATATAATATAATCCAAAAACGAAATATATATATATATATATGTGTACGTGTGTGTGTGTGTGTGTGTGTGTGTGCGCGTAGAAATATGTATATTGTCATAATTGCAATGAAAGAGTCTTGCTTGTTTGGCAGAAAACGATTCGTCCTTTATTGATGTAAATTCGGAAAATGAAATTACAGCAAACATACATAGAAAGGGTATGCATTAGTATGTTTCCCGAGGGCTTGAAGAAAGCAATAAGATCCACATGAAGCGCAGACTTTCCTTGACTCTTGACAGATACTTCACATCACACTTCGAAGGCTATGCATTTGCTATCCAAGGACTGGTAATTGCTACGAAATACCTAATAAACAAAACAGACTGGTAATCACTTAGAGCCCCAAGCATGCAACTGAAATTGAAGATTGTCATATTTCTGTGGAAGGCATCACGTGTGATTATCACCTGCTCGAGAATATCAAGGTACTAACTCCTTGTGCGACACGATGTTGTCGCAAAAACAATTTACGGATCTTTTCGGTTTGAACGGCAGTTTTTTCTAGCGGTGTCATATGAAATTGTCCCCCATAATTATGACCCTAATATCGATCTATTGCATTTCAATCTGTTTGAGAATATCAAGGTACTAACTCCTTGTGCGACACGATGTTGTCGCAAAAACAATTTACGGATCTTTTCGGTTTGAACGGCAGTTTTTTCTAGCGGTGTCATATGAAATTGTCCCCCATAATTATGACCCTAATATCGATCTATTGCATTTCAATCTGTTTGAGAATATCAAGGTACTACTCCTTGTGCGACACGATGTTGTCGCAAAAACAATTTACGGATCTTTTCGGTTTGAACGGCAGTTTTTTCTAGCGGTGTCATATGAAATTGTCCCCCATAATTATGACCCTAATATCGATCTATTGCATTTCAATCTGTTTTAGGGTTAGGGTTAGGGTTGGGGGGAAGGTATCTTTTTTTCTTCAGAAATGTAAATAAACCGAATCTGTTTCTTAAACGAGGGACATATTCATTTGGCACAGAATGTGTTTTACTTCAATAGACGTCATTGATTGGTTGAAATTGCAGAAATTGAAGAAAAAAACAACAAATATCTTACAAACTATAGAATTTTCTCAATAAAGCCAAGAGAAAAAGATGTTTTATAAACACTTTCTACCAGTATATGAAGTTTAAAATTTTTTAGTTACCTAGAAATTATGTTAAAAACTGCTGTTCAAACCGAAAAGATCCCAATTTACAGTGCCGTTCCGAGAGAAGACAGTTTTGGAATATATATACAGACTCCCACCGATTATCGAATACATACGCAAACATCAACACAAGGATTACAAGTGGAACATTCCCATCAAAATATCCGTCAAGATAAATATAACAGCCAGGATGTCGCTGTTTGAAACAGAAAACAAAATGTATGTACCATACTAGAGGTCAGACGTCTTGTTTGTGCGAATATCTCTTAAAATCAGAGAAGTAGGATAACTGAGCACAACTGCTTCGAAACCCCCAGCTTCTAAGTCCAGGTTGTAAATTCACATTTGTACTAATGTTACGAAGGAAACAATAAATTTATGGATCACGTGACTAATCTGAAGCATGCTGCTCGTTTTTCTTTGTTTTGTACGTCTTTGCTGCAGTGGACGATTTGAACCGGTGAAGGAACGCGCAGTATCAGTTGGTGGCGTGAAGAACGTGGAATGTAAAGATGGCAACGTAACGAAACGGTAACAAGACATTCAGTATGCAGTTGGCTACGACCACAGTCGGTGTAAAGGTCGAAGTGAACCCAGGCGACGAAGTATTCCATTACACAAGACATTACAGTCGGGTACGACTATTTCTTCCTTTCTAAGCAGGTTGGCTCACCAGGCAGGCGTGCAGTTTACAAGTTACTGACGAGTTGATGTCAGGAAGCCACAAATTCGCATCACTAATAATAATTGGTGCACTTGGTTTTGTAACCGCCAGTTTATACTAACAATAAGTATAAATCAACCAACTAACTTGCACATTACAAATACAATAGGTGGGACAGTAAAAATATGCAAGAATTTTCTCAAGTTTAAAATGTGGCATAGCTGTTATGTGCATTCCAACAGTGGAGTTTTGAAGCTGTCAGAAATAATCTTCTTGAGAGGAAGAATTTAAATAATTAAAAACAGAAGGGATCATAATACATACATACACACATACCGACATGCATATCATATATACACACATACATTCATTCATACACGCAGACGCATATACATACTTACATACATATGCATTAATACATACATATATACATACGCAGGAGTGGTTGTGTGGTAAAAAGCTAGCTTACCAACCACATAGTCCCAGGTTCAGTCCCACTGCGTAGCACATTGGGCCAGTGTCTTCTACTATAGCCTCAGGCCGACCAAAGCCTTGAGTGGATTTGGTAGACGGAAGCCCGTCGTATATATGTATATATATATATATGTGTGTGTGTGTGTGTGTGTGTATGTGTGTGCCTGTGTTTGTCCCACACACACACCAATATAGCTTGGTGTGTTTAGGTCCCCGTAACTTAGCGGTAGGGCAAAAAGAACTCGATAGAATAAGTACTAGGCTTACAAAGAATAAGTCCTGGGGGTCGATTTCCTCGATTAAAGGCGGTGCTCCAGTATGGCCGCAGTCAAATGACTGAAACAAGTAAAAAGAGCAAAAGAGTATACCTATATTCATATGAAAACCATAATATGGCTGAAAGTACATAGCTCAAGAGTGTGATCTGTATACTAAATAACCACAGCAAAAAACATTAATGAAAGTAGATCACTTCCTAATTTTATAAGCTATGTAGGACATGATTCCCTGAGGAGTTTTCTTAAGGCGGGAACGTGTATTTTCCTTCCAAACATGTCTTCATTAGCCATTCTTCAGAATCATCGTTGTTTGTAAAATTTGTCAAATGTTTTTTTTTTTAAATAATCTTTGCTTCTTGTTTTGAGATTTTAAACACTTCTTGAGAGAGTTACTATGTACAAATTATTGAGATAAATTTATTTCATGTATGTTTTTAAATTCGTTATATTGCATAATTAAGGCATAACCCTATTTATATTTAACGTACAGAAAGCTGTCGAGGGTTAAATCACCATGGTATGTTGCTGATTTTCATAACCAACGTCTCTGTCTCATAACTATTTCTATTTCACCATTTGAACATCTAAACTGTTGTCTCAAAACCAGGCTCCATCTTTATCACGTATAAAATATGATATTTAAGCTGTTTTCAAACATTAAATGCGTGCGTGTGCGCGTGTGCTTATAATATATGTGTGTGTGTCTGTTTATCTGCGTGTGTATATATATAATATATATGTGTATATTATATATGTATACGTATATATGTATATATATATATATATATATATATATTATATATATATATATATATATATATATATATATATATATATATATATGCATATATACATGTATATGTATATATGTATGTTTATATATATATATTATGCACACACCTATATAACAAATATGTGTATATATATATATATATATATATATGGAATTTGGAGTGAACATTCAGAGTTATGAATAGAGAACACTGGTTATAATGATGACTATAAGGTAATGAATTCAGAGTCTTGGGGTAGAATTATTCCCAAGACAAAACCTTCAATTCATATTCGCGAGTCTGAAGGAGATTTTGACTGCAATATAGTTTTTCTACCCACAAAGTGGTGGTTCAGAAAACAAGACCAAAAGTGCAGACGAGACTTGGTGGTGGAAACCGTCAAAGAAAAAGAGAAAGTACTACAAAGACAACACTGCGGTGAGTTAATTGCGCTTGAATACGGAGGAAAGTAGTAAATTAGAAAGATTTCTCACAGAACAATCTATTTTCGATGTCAGCAATACAGATTCGTTTTGTCATTGCTTCCTCATTTTATATGACCATCTTCAGTGAGTTTTATGAAGAAGGAGAGGTAATCATTGTGTCCTTAGAGCATTGTTTGTATTGTTATTGACTTTTTCTTTCAGCCCATTCTTAGAGATTACTCAGCTGGCAGAGATTACTTGCAAAGTGGTGCAAACATGGGCCGAAAAGGGATCACAGTAGGGGAAATGCATCACATTTTTGAAGGAGTGATAAATGAAAACATTTGGGGAAATTGAACTGTTTGTAGGTTATGTGAACTGCTAGCAGGAGTAAAAAACATTGGGAGCATTAGTAGAGGAAGAGGGATAGAAGTGGTGAACCTTGACATCCGTGAAATTCACCATGTTGTGAGTTAGGGATAATGGCAGAGGAAGAGCATGAGACGAAAAAGTCGGACTGAAGGAAGTGCTGATGGAAGAATGCAAGGAAAGTAGACTAAACACGGATCTGTGGACGGTGGGGTTGAATGAAGGGGTTTTGAAGATCACGATGTTAGGATGGAACCGAGCTTGAAGTGTGGTTGAAGATGAAATAAAACCATGGGTAAAATGTGACAGCAACTGTAAATATGAGACTTTACACGCTTTCTCGATTTGCTAGAGAGAACAGCCAAATCTCCAAATATCCCTCGACTTACTACCGACTTAAGTAAAAAAAAAATCGAATGATATTCAACAGTGTAGACCCTGCTAAACTGTAACAAAGGATGGCCATGCAAGCTTGTTCAATTAAGGTTGAACAGGTGCTAAACAATAATAACAACGAGCTTGAGGCTGAAATTTTCGGTTTCGGACGTAAGAATTGTCCAGTACGAGCCAGTGACTGTGATACTGTTGATCTTTAGCTCCAAGCCAGACCTCATTCAGCAGATATCTTGTTAAAGACTACCGAACCACAACCATCTTGGCTTTAGTTCTTGCATAATCTATTTAAGGCTGCATAACTTAATATCTCCCTCTTTGATCATTCTATATTTTCCTGATTTACAATCAAAAGCATTCCAGCCATAACCGTCCTATCTCCCCCCGCCCCCCACACACACCTATTTTTTTCATAATTTGGCATAATTTCATGTGAATTTCTAAGACTATTGTGTGATCTGAGGGAGCATTGCCTGCTATTTCTAGCAACCGAGCAAACCACATAGAGCCTCTCTCGCAGATGAGCTCATATGAAGATG
This sequence comes from Octopus sinensis, assembly GCF_006345805.1. Lineage (NCBI taxonomy): Eukaryota > Metazoa > Mollusca > Cephalopoda > Octopoda > Octopodidae > Octopus > Octopus sinensis. The sequence continues at coordinate 54,180,919 of NC_043003.1, read as the reverse complement.
GAGGTAGTTGTATATATAACCATTTATGCGTGTACGTAGGTAAAAATGCGTATATATGTGTCTACGTATATACGTCTACATATACGTATACCTGTACATGTGAGTACGTGTGTGTACGTACGACTGTGTATCTGTATGAGGTGCGTGTACATGCATACTTTATCATTACTAATCCAGTAAACACAGAGATCAAAGTAAAATAAGAACCTCAATAAGTTGATTAATTATGACTTTTGAACTTATTACTGGACCGATTTTTGCTGACGCAGATCACAACTATTCTCCTAAACACTGTAATGTTTAACGAGAGGTGAAAGTTAATAAACAGATTTGGGTGTGTTCCAGAATCTATTTTCGTAGTGATCATCAGACAAATTTTTCTGTCGAATGTAATAACTACAACAAAAATGAAATTTATCAGGAGATTTATTTTGTCGAAAGGAACTTGACTTTGTTTTATTCTTTTTTTCCTTTTTCCCGGGAGGTATTATTATTTCATGAATATCAAATATTTTCTCACCTTTTATCAGTGTTATATTTATATTCGAAAATGATGAGGAAATTATATCTGAAATTTCTACTTACTTAAATGCCTGATATGGTTTGATATCGACTGTATTGTTGTAACTCTTTCACTTAATATCAAAGACGATTTATGGGTCTTCAACCTTCAAAACAGGTCCCTTAGTTCTCACTAGGCAGTCCTTCATTTTTGAAGTCGGCGATGCTAATCTCTCTTTTGCCATTTTTTTTTCATGATTTTTTTCTATTCTTCGCTACTATTCTCCCATCAAAAGAATTTCTTTATAATATCAAGTCAACTCATTCACCATATTTTATTTATAGGCGTAGGAGTGACTGTGTGATAAGTAGCTTGCTTACCAACCACATGGTTCAGGGTTCAGTCCCACTGCGTGGTACCTTGGGCAAGTGTCTTCTACTATAGCTTTGGGCCGACCAAAGCCTTGTGAGTATATTTGGTAGACGGAAACTGAAAGAAGCCCGTCGTGTGTATGTGTCAGTGTTTGTCGTCCCAACATTGCTTGACAACTGATGCTGGTGTCTTTACGTCCCCGTAACTCAGTGGTTCGGTAAAAGAGACCGATAGAATAAGTACTAGGCTTACAAAGAATAAGTCCTGGGGTCGATTTGCTCGACTAAAGGCGGTGCCCTAGCATGGCCACAGTCAAATGACAGAAACGAGTAAAAGAGTAAAAGAATATATCGTCGAAATTTCCCTTAAAGCACACGAACTATAGCCTATTCTTCAATTTCCTTTAAATCACAGTCTACTGTCTTCAAAAAGATAGTAGTAGTAGTAGTGGTAGTAGTAGTAGTAGTAGTAGTAATCGACTATCCACCCAAGTCTACCCCGATTTCAAGTCTTGTGCCTGTAGCAGAAAACAGATTATTATTATTATTTTGTTTTTAATACAAGTACCGGGCCGGAAATTTAAGCATGAATAGGGATAAGTGGAATACATCGTGCACAATACTTGACTGCTACTTTATTTTGTGGGGTTTATTTCTGCGGGGTTTGAGCTGAAAACGTAAAGGGCTGGAAGAAATGCAATGACACATTTGTCTAACTCTCTAAGCATTCAAGCAGCTCACAGCCTTCGTTAATATGATCAACGGTGTTCAAACCGTGATCACACGGTCATTTTCTCATATCTCGAATCAACATTTACCAAATATGATATACTTTTTATAAGAAAGGCGGTTGTGATTTGGAGGAGGTTTATCTGCAGTTTCTAACATAAGACTTAAATACAAGTGCAATTACTTTTATTTCTTTATTGCCCACAGGGAGCTAAACATAGCGGGTGGGTGGGGGGGCAAACAACGATAGACAAAGAGATTAACCCCTTAATGAATCAATTATTTTGACATGGCCTTTCATTTTAGAGCATTTTTTTTTTCCTTTTTTAATTATATACATTGTGTTAATTACAAAGGAAGCTGCTTTTTTTTTATCTTGTTTCTTTTATTTTTTATCATAGAAATTAAAATGTACTTTTACTCATTTGATTTAAACGAGTTAACTCGGACTTAGAAAAATACATATAACTTAACTATCTTCGATTTTTTATAAGATGTATTGATTTTAAATCAAAGGAAAATTTTTAAAAGCTGAGTTTATTTAGAATGATAATTTTTAAATAAGGAGTTACACACAAAGTTATCTTGCAGACATCACACATTTATCTGCTTCCTCTTCGAATCTTCTTTCCTTTAGCGTCTCTCTTCTCTGCGCATTTTGCACACTGTCTTGTAGGGTTCTTTTCCTTATCACTTGGTATTTCCATGGGAAATGACCAGCTGGGACAAATCTTGTTGGATGTGGGATCGATGATGGTCTTCCTGGTTTCGTGGGAGGCAATAAGGGCCCAAATTTTTCAATAATCTTTGTGATTATATGCATTCTAAATTTAGCGGTTTAATAGCAGAAGCTGAAGTTTCCAAAGATGCTTTATATAAAATATAGGCATTCCAGATAGCCAAACCCATCAAATGAAAAAATAATTATTATTTTTAAAATAACGCGAGTAAATTAGTGATTGCTCAAAAATGAAACGACACAAAACAAACTCGTTTGAGTGCTAAAATTAAAAGTTAATTTTGACTGAGTATACTCGTCTGGTTCCAAAAAGATATATTTGCGATGCACGAGTAAACTCGGGATAATCCATTAAGGGGTTAAGTGGATTACATCTACCCCAGTGCGTAACCAGTACTTATTTAATCGATCCCGAAAAGAGGAAAGGCAATGTCGACCGCGGCGGAATTTGAACTCAGAACGTAGCGGCAGACGAAATACCTATTTCTTTACTACCCGCAAGGGGCTAAACACAGAGGAGACAAACAAGGACAGACAAACGGATTAAGTCGATTATATCGATCCCAGTGTGTAACTGGTACTTGTTTAATCGATCCCGAAAGGATGAAAGGCAAATTCGACCTCGGCGGAATTTGAACTCAGAACGTAACGGCAGACGAAATGCCGCTAAGCATTTCGCCCGGCGTGCAAGCGATTCTGCCAGCTCGCCGCCCTACAAGTGCCATTATATTATTTTTAAAATATTCAGTTAAGTTGACTACTTCGTTGTAGTACCTTGACTTCCCAGCACCGGTTAGACGCAGGCAACGAAATTGTAGATTTTCGTCCGAAATTTACTCAGAACCTTTAAATTCTGTAATAGATAATTTCAGTAAAATACGTCAAGAACTGCTTCTTACTACTACTACTACTACTACTACTACGACTACCACCACCACCACCACCACCACCACTACTACTACTACTACTACTACCACTACTACTACTACTACTACTACCACTACCACTACTACTACTACTACTACTACTACTGCTGCTGCTGCTGCTGCTGCCGCTGCTGCTGCTGCAAAAATAGAGCACTGAGGCTAAGGACTTTGAACAGTACACCAGTTATGTATGTTTAGGGTGGGTATCCGATACCCTAAGACATAGGTAATAAATAAATATATAAATATACAAACAATTGAAGAGGAAATGAAGGATAAAGTGTAAAAGAATGTGAAGTTTCCCCACACTTACGATAGAAATTTACTGCCTGTGCTTGTGTGTGTGTGGTGTGTGTGTGTGTGTGTGTGTGCGTGTGTGTGTGTGTGTATGTGTGTGTGTATGTGTGTGTGTGTGTGAATGTAAGTATGTATGTATGTATGTATGTTTCTTTATGTACATATATACATCCATATATATATATATAATGCGAAAGAATCTTTTCTTGACGACACGTTGTCTGCAATGCTAATTACCTCTTCTGTATACACACACGCCCACACACACACACAAGAACAAACACACACAAATATACATATACATGTACATATATATATTTGTATATGTATATGCGTGTGTATGTATGTATATATGTATGTATGTATGTATGTATGTATGTATGTGTGTATGTTTGTATGTATGTATGTAAGAGTGTATGTTTGTAGATATGTATGCTTCTTTTTGTCTTCCTTGTGAGCTGAGGCATAGGCAGTAATTGATAGGATAAGGATAAGTGGAAAAATGTGTTATTCCCATTTCCAGGTCAACCAAACTAATTGTATTAACTAAATGACTGTGCTGATGGGGAAATCAATCCTAAAGGTTCCTGGATCGTTGCCTCCTCCTTCAATGAATTTTTTGCATTTGTATTTTTCCAGAGAGGAAAAGACAGCTTTCATAACTTCTTTTCAGGATCCGTGAGTCTGGTGCGAGAAGTCGAAAAGAATGGAGATCTGGTTCGAATGCATCGCAAATCACTGAACTCCTGTGAAGAATTTCCGGAAAAATTCAAACAATCCGTCCGAATGATGCACCGTTTCAAATTTGGCCTTTCCACAATTAAAAACACTTGTTAATCAATTCAAAACTTATAAAGGTACTGCACTGGGAGTCAGAGGAGGTAGGAACATGATTGTGAGATGAACTTCTTAAATATATGACCATCACGTCTGCATAAATCAAGTGAGTGAAATCCGGCCATCTCCAATTTTAACAACAGGAAGATTTGTGGTTAGTCATAAAATGTAATTTAATGAAATAATGATCATTTATGCAATACACATATCGGTCATTTGTCGTTCCTATTTACCGATAGATCAAACATCAATGAGATTCGGATAGCAGAAGACACGAAAGCAATACTGTTGTTGTTGCTGCTGCTACTGCTGCTGTTAAGCCACATCTCTTAAACAGAAAAATAAGATTTATTCAGTTGCAACCATACTTGTATATTCAGACTTACATTTTTTCAAACGTTCTTCTGTGATACGAGGAAATTTTGGCTGTTATCTCTATTAGAACCCCAACAATATCCATTCTTTGTTGCGGTTTAACGGTTGGTGCGTCTCAATGATCCTAAGAGCTTGCCAGCGGAGAGCAAAGACCTGGTAGGGCTTCTCACTTTGAATAGGTCAAACGATAGAGGCCACGCTACAATGAACCACATCATCCCACAGATAAAAGTGAATGTACCTAGGGCCAATACCTATACCTAGAAAGAAAGCAAAGATACAGAACCATCAATGGTAATTCAGAACCAACAAGACCTGGGAAAGCAACATTTGTCCTCAGAGAAGGCACCCCAGAGTCGAGAACACTGTAGAAAAGTGGGTTTAGGCCTATACTATATAGGCTAGTTTCTTATAGGCTCGTTGGATACAATATAGTGATATCGGTTGAGTGCAAATTGTAGATCTTTCAGCTGCTAGGCTGACACTCCATACACTAAATCAGTAATGGCTCATAATTTACCCACTGAGATGGTACCATCTCCTACAAAAGCTCAGGAGAACAATGCCGGAATTGATATTCAGTCACTATTACCAGGTGTGAAATTAAATACACAGTAGAGAAAAAGATACTCCAGCCCCAGGTAACTGTCTAAAAACATGTCGAGCTAAGGCATTTAGAAGTATTTGGGCCTTTTAATATTTACTAGTTTTAAGGAACCGAGCTGGCAGAATTGTTACCGCGCCGGGGGAAAATGCTTGGTGGCATTCCTTCAGATTTTACGTTCCGAGTTCACATGCTTCTGAGGTTTTTATTTTGTGTGGGGTCGATAAAATAAATCCCAGTTGAGCATTGGAGTCGATGTAATCGACTTAGACCATCCATAGAACTTAAGTAACCTTGTGCCAAAATTTGAAACCAATATTTACTAGTTTTAGGATATGGCAGCTTAATTACATATTCATTAGATCCCTAGAGTATCTTCCTGTTTTTGCCCCGGTTCTAAGCACAGTGAGTCAAAATCCCGCCGAGGACGGCTTGGGCTTCATCCTTTCTGGATCTATAAAGAAAACACCAGTCATGTATTGGAGGTTATTCGTGTGAGACTACTGACAATATTTGAAGTATCAGTAACGTGATTAGACTCTACTAGGAAGTTAAAAATTCCTGTCCAGATCCCAAGAGTTGATACTTGTAGATGATAATGAACCGTAGAGAAAAAAAAAAGAGATGTAGAGAGATAAGAGAAAACGTAGAAGAGAATTATGTGAATGGAAATCTCTATAGCTTTATCAAGATCTTCGAGTCCCAAAATCTAGGGATAACTTGCAGCTAAATTAGATTAATGTTTAATGTTAAATATGCATATTTGGCAATTAAATGATTAAGAAAAATTAAAATTCAGTGAGA
>NC_043003.1:54114735-54164735 GCF_006345805.1 Octopus sinensis | reverse complement strand
CCAACTCGCCGCCTTCTATATATATATGTGTATTATAACATTCATACATACATACATACATACATACATACATACATACATACATACATACATACATACATACATACATACAATATATTCGTTCATTGACTACACATGGCGTTAAAGTCTCCTAGCATTCTTATATTTCTAGTTTTGTACTGACACTGAAAGGATTCAGGAAAATGCTTCATCACTTGCTAAATGATTCCTAAATCTATTTCATGCTAGGTCCCCAATCACGTGTTATTCTGCAGAAACAGAAGTCGGATTTTGAACTCAGAACGCAAAGAGATCGGCGAGACGGAACAAGTGCCGCGTGGCATTGTATCCAACTCGGCCAGTTCAGTGATGTGTGTATATCTTTATGTATGTATGTATGTATGTATGTATATATGCGTGTGAGAGTGAGTGTCTCTGTGTTTATGTGTGCGTCTATATGTCTGTGTATGTGTGTGTGAGAGTGAGTGTGCGTCTATGTGTCTGTGTACGTGTGTGTACAGAGTGAGACAGACAGGCTGATACACTCCATTAAAATAAAGGCATAATAAATATTGCAGTTGCTTATTTATTCAGATACTGGTGCCACATTCCTTTCAAGGGGTCGCAAAGCACATTCTACTTTCAAATTCCGTTTGAACTTGCTCACATATGACGCACCCCTTTGTAACATATGCGAAGAATTGTTACCAATAAAACAATGCATGATTGCTAATTGTACATGGTATATACACACACATATATATGTGTATGTGTGTGCGTATGCATACATACATATATAGAAATATATATATATATATATATAATATATATATATATATATATTATATATATATATATTTCAACAATTGAGGGCAAAATTAATCAATTTCACCAAGTGTTCAGTATGCAAAGGGACCATTCAAGGCGAATTTCAAATATTACATTATATAAAAGGGCTTAGTAAAAAAATTACTTTGCCGCATACTGAACTCATTAGAAATAGCAGCTAAAAAACTTTTTTAAGGCTATTTCTAATACTTAAAGAAAATCTCTCTCATATATAGTGTTTGCATAATTTAACTCACAAAAGTTTGGGGGTAATGACATCGAAAAATCAAATGCTAAGGTTATTCGAGAACGTACGTTTCAGATTAGTCAAAACAACATTTCTATCATCGGCTCGGAAATTCCTTGGTTGGATTTGGAAACACTGAAAATAAGAACATACCTCTCGAAGATCTGCTCCCAACTAACAGTGTCAACAAATTCAAAATAAGCAAGCGAAGAATCTCTGTTCTCCCCTTTCCACAGCGTGGGTTAAAATCATCAAACTCTATGCTTATTTCGGTAAAGTCCGAAGCATTAATCAGAGGGAGATTAATTATAATTTCAACAATTGAGGGCAAAATTAATCAATTTCACCAAGTGTTCAGTATGCAAAGGGACCATTCAAGGCGAATTCAAATTATTACATTATATAAAAGGGCTTAGTAAAATAAATTACTTTGCCGCATACTGAACTCATTAGAAATAGCAGCTAAAAAACTTTTTTAAGGCTATTTCTAATACTTAAAGAAAATCTCTCTCATATATAGTGTTTGCATAATTTAACTCACAAAAGTTTGGGGGTAATGACATCGAAAAATCAAATGCTAAGGTTATTCGAGAACGTACGTTTCAAGATTAGTCAAAACAACATTTCTATCATCGGCTCGGAAATTCCTTGGTTTGGATTTGGAAACACTGAAAATAAGAACATACCCTCTCGAAGATCTGCTCCCAACTAACAGTGTCAACAAATTCAAAATAAGCAAGCGAAGAATCTCTGTCTCCCCTTTCCACCAGCGTGGGTTAAAATCATCAAACTCTATGCTTATTTCGGTAAAGTCCGAAGCATTAATCAGAGGGAGATTAATTATAATTTCAACAATTGAGGGCAAAATTAATCAATTCACACAAGTGTTCAGTATGCAAAGGGACCATTCAAGGCGAATTCAAATTATTACATTATAAAAAGGGCTAGTAAAATAAATACTTTGCCGCATACTGAACTCATTAGAAATAGCAGCTCTAAAAAACTTTTTAAGGCTATTTCTAATACTTAAAGAAAATCTCTCTCATATATAGTGTTTGCATAATTTAACTCACAAAAGTTGGGGGGTAGGTAATGACATCGAAAAATCAAATGCTAAGGTTATTCGAGAACGTACGTTTCAAGATTAGTCAAAACAACATTTCTATCATCGGCTCGGAAATTCCTTGGTTGGATTTGGAAACACTGAAAATAAGAACATACCCTCTCGAAGATCTGCTCCCAACTAACAGTGTCAACAATTCAAAATAAGCAAGCGAAGAATCTCTGTTCTCCCTTTCCACCAGCGTTGGCGTGGGTTAAAATCATCAAAATCTATGCTTATTTCGGTAAAGTCCGAAGCATTAATCAGAGGGAGATTAATTATAATTTCAACAATTGAGGGCAAAATTAATCAATTTCACCAAGTGTTCAGTATGCAAAGGGACCATTCAAGGCGAATTCAAATTATTACATTATATAAAAGGGCTTAGTAAAATAAATTACTTTGCCGCATACTGAACTCATTAGAAATAGCAGCTAAAAAACTTTTTTAAGGCTATTTCTAATACTTAAAGAAAATCTCTCTCATATATAGTGTTTGCATAATTTAACTCACAAAAGTTTGGGGGTGGGTAATGACATCGAAAAATCAAATGCTAAGGTTATTCGAGAACGTACGTTTCAAGATTAGTCAAAACAAATTTCTATCATCGGCTCGGAAATTCCTTGGTTGGATTTGGAAACACTGAAAATAAGAACATACCCTCTCGAAGATCTGCTCCCAACTAACAGTGTCAACAAATTCAAATAAGCAAGCGAAGAAGAATCTCTGTTCTCCCCTTTCCACCAGCGTGGGTTAAAATCATCAAACTCTATGCTTATTTCGGTAAAGTCCGAAGCATTAATCAGAGGGAGATTAATTATAATTTCAACAATTGAGGGCAAAATTAATCAATTTCACCAAGTGTTCAGTATGCAAAGGGACCATTCAAGGCGAATTCAAATTATTACATTATATAAAAGGGCTTAGTAAAATAAATTACTTTGCCGCATACTGAACTCATTAGAAATAGCAGCTAAAAAACTTTTTTAAGGCTATTTCTAATACTTAAAGAAAATCTCTCTCATATATAGTGTTTGCATAATTTAACTCACAAAAGTTGGGGGGTAATGACATCGAAAAATCAAATGCTAAGGTTATTCGAGAACGTACGTTTCAAGATTAGTCAAAACAACATTTCTATCATCGGCTCGGAAATTCCTTGGTTTGGATTTGGAAACACTGAAAATAAGAACATACCCTCTCGAAGATCTGCTCCCAACTAACAGTGTCAACAAATTCAAAATAAGCAAGCGAAGAATCTCTGTTCTCCCTTTCCACCAGCGTGGGTTAAAATCATCAAACTCTATGCTTATTTCGGTAAAGTCCGAAGCATTAATCAGAGGGAGATTAATTAAATTTCAACAATTGAGGGCAAAATTAATCAATTTCACCAAGAGTTCAGTATGCAAAGGGACCATTCAAGGCGAATTCAAATTATTATTATATAAAAGGGCTTAGTAAAATAAATTACTTTGCCGCATACTGAACTCATTAGAAATAGCAGCTAAAAAACTTTTTTAAGGCTATTCTAATACTTAAAGAAAATCTCTCTCATATATAGTGTTTGCATAATTTAACTCACAAAAGTTTGGGGGTAATGACATCGAAAAATCAAATGCTAAGGTTATTCGAGAACGTACGTTTCAAGATTAGTCAAAACAACATTTCTATCATCGGCTCGGAAATTCCTTGGTTTGGATTTGGAAACACTGAAAATAAGAACATACCCTCTCGAAGATCTGCTCCCAACTAACAGTGTCAACAAATTCAAAATAAGCAAGCGAAGAATCTCTGTTCTCCCCTTTCCACCAGCGTGGGTTAAAATCATCAAACTCTATGCTTATTTCGGTAAAGTCCGAAGCATTAATCAGAGGGAGATTAATTATAATTTCAACAATTGAGGGCAAAATTAATCAATTTCACCAAGTGTTCAGTATGCAAAGGGACCATTCAAGGCGAATTCAAATTATTACATTATATAAAAGGGCTTAGTAAAATAATTACTTTGCCGCATACTGAACTCATTAGAAATAGCAGCTAAAAAACTTTTTTAAGGCTATTTCTAATACTTAAAGAAAATCTCTCTCATATATAGTGTTTGCATAATTTAACCACAAAAGTTTGGGGGTAATGACATCGAAAAATCAAATGCTAAGGTTATTCGAGAACGTACGTTTCAAGATTAGTCAAAACAACATTTCTATCATCGGCTCGGAAATTCCTTGGTTTGGATTTGGAAACACTGAAAATAAGAACATACCCTCTCGAAGATCTGCTCCCAACTAACAGTGTCAACAAATTCAAAATAAGCAAGCGAAGAATCTCTGTTCTCCCCTTTCCACCAGCGTGGTTAAAATCATCAAACTCTATGCTTTTCGGTAAAGTCGAAGCATTAATCAGAGGGAGATTAATTATAATTTCAACAATTGAGGGCAAAATTAATCAATTCACCAAGTGTTCAGTATGCAAAGGGACCATTCAAGGCGAATTCAAATTATTACATATATAAAAGGGCTTAGTAAAATAAATTACTTTGCCGCATACTGAACTCATTAGAAATAGCAGCTAAAAAACTTTTTTAAGGCTATTTCTAATACTTAAAGAAAATCTCTTCATATATAGTGTTTGCATAATTTAACTCACAAAAGTTTGGGGGTAATGACATCGAAAAATCAAATGCTAAGGTTATTCGAGAACGTACGTTTCAAGATTAGTCAAAACAACATTTCTATCATCGGCTCGGAAATTCCTTGGTTTGGATTTGGAAACTGAAAATAAGAACATACCCTCTCGAAGATCTGCTCCCAACTAACAGTGTCAACAAATTCAAAATAAGCAAGCGAAGAATCTCTGTTCTCCCTTTCCACCAGCGTGGGTTAAAATCATCAAACTCTATGCTTATTTCGGTAAGTCCGAAGCATTAATCAGAGGGAGATTAATTATAATTTCAACAATTGAGGGCAAAATTAATCAATTTCACCAAGTGTTCAGTATGCAAAGGGACCATTCAAGGCGAATTCAAATTATTACATTATATAAAAGGGCTTAGTAAAATAAATTACTTTGCCGCATACTGAACTCATTAGAAATAGCAGCTAAAAAACTTTTTTAAGGCTATTTCTAATACTTAAAGAAAATCTCTCTCATATATAGTGTTTGCTTATTTTGAATTTGTTGACACTGTTAGTTGGGAGCAGATCTTCGAGAGGGTATGTTCTTATTTTCAGTGTTTCCAAATCCAAACCAAGGAATTTCCGAGCCGATGATAGAAATGTTGTTTTGACTAATCTTGAAACGTACGTTCTAGAATAACCTTAGCATTTGATTTTTCGATGTCATTACCCCCAAACTTTTGTGAGTTTAAATTATGCAAACACTATATATGAGAGAGATTTCTTTAAGTATTAGAAATAGCCTTAAAAAAGTTTTTTAGCTGCTATTTCTAATGAGTTCAGTATGCGGCAAAGATTTATTTTACTAAGCCCTTTTATATAATGTAATAATTTGAATTCGCCTTGAATGGTCCCTTTGCATACTGAACACTTGGTGAAATGATTAATTTTGCCCTCAATTGTTGAAATTATAATTAATCTCCCTCTGATTAATGCTTCGGACTTTACCGAAATAAGCATAGAGTTAGATGATTTTAACCACGCTGGTGGAAAGGGGAGAACAGAGATTCTTCGCTTGCTTATTTTGAATTTGTTGACACTGTAGTAGTTGGGAGCAGATCTTCGAGAGGGATGTTCTTATTTTCAGTGTTCCAAATCCAAACCAAGGAATTTCCGAGCCGATGATAAAATGTGTTTTGACTAATCTTGAAACGTACGTTCTCGAATAACCTTAGCATTTGATTTTTCGATGTCATTACCCCCAAACTTTTGTGAGTTAAATTATGCAAACACTATATATGAGAGAGATTTTCTTTAAGTATTAGAAATAGCCTAAAAAAGTTTTTTAGCTGCTATTTCTAATGAGTTCAGTATGCGGCAAAGTAATTTATTTTACTAAGCCCTTTTATATAATGTAATAATTTGAATTCGCCTTGAATGGTCCCTTTGCATACTGAACACTTGGTGAAATTGATTAATTTTGCCCTCAATTGTTGAAATTATAATTAATCTCCCTCTGATTAATGCTTCGGACTTTACCGAAATAAGCATAGAGTTTGATGATTTTAACCCACGCTGGTGGAAAGGGGAGAACAGAGATTCTTCGCTTGCTTATTTTGAATTTGTTGACACTGTTAGTTGGGAGCAGATCTTCGAGAGGGTATGTTCTTATTTTCAGTGTTTCCAAATCCAAACCAAGGAATTTCCGAGCCGATGATAGAAATGTTGTTTTGACTAATCTTGAAACGTACGTTCTCGAATAACCTTAGCATTTGATTTTTCGATGTCATTACCCCCAAACTTTTGTGAGTTAAATTATGCAAACACTATATATGAGAGAGATTTTCTTTAAGTATTAGAAATAGCCTTAAAAAAGTTTTTTAGCTGCTATTTCTAATGAGTTCAGTATGCGGCAAAGTATTTATTTTACTAAGCCCTTTTATATAATGTAATAATTTGAATTCGCCTTGAATGGTCCCTTTGCATACTGAACACTTGGTGAAATTGATTAATTTTGCCCTCAATGTTGAAATTATAATTAATCTCCCTCTGATTAATGCTTCGGACTTTACCGAATAAGCATAGAGTTTGATGATTTTAACCCACGCTGGTGGAAAGGGGAGAACAGAGATTCTTCGCTTGCTTATTTTGAATTTGTTGACACTGTTAGTTGGGAGCAGATTCGAGAGGGTATGTTCTTATTTTCAGTGTTTCCAAATCCAAACGAAGGAATTTCCGAGCCGATGATAGAAATGTTGTTTTGACTAATCTTGAAACGTACGTTCTCGAATAACCTTAGCATTTGATTTTTCGATGTCATTACCCCCAAACTTTTGTGAGTTAAATTATGCAAACACTATATATGAGAGAGATTTTCTTTAGTATTGAAATAGCCTTAAAAAAGTTTTTTAGCTGCTATTTCTAATGAGTTCAGTATGCGGCAAAGTAATTTATTTTACTAAGCCCTTTTATATAATGTAATAATTTGAATTGCCTTGAATGGTCCCTTTGCTAATACTGAACACTGGTGAAATTGATTAATTTTGCCCTCAATTGTTGAAATTATAATTATAATCTCCCTCTGATTAATGCTTCGGACTTACCGAAATAAGCATAGAGTTTGATGATTTTAACCACGCTGGTGGAAAGGGGAGAACAGAGATTCTTCGCTTGCTTATTTTGAATTTGTTGACACTGTTAGTTGGGAGCAGATCTTCGAGAGGGTATGTTCTTATTTTCAGTGTTTCCAAATCCAAACCAAGGAATTTCCGAGCCGATGATAGAAATGTTGTTTTGACTAATCTTGAACGTACGTTCTCGAATAACCTTAGCATTTGATTTTTCGATGTCATTACCCCCAAACTTTTGTGAGTTAAATTATGCAAACACTATATATGAGAGAGATTTTCTTTAAGTATTAGAAATAGCCTTAAAAAAGTTTTTTAGCTGCTATTTCTAATGAGTTCAGTATGCGGCAAAGTAATTATTTTACTAAGCCCTTTTATATAATATATAATATATATATTATATATATATATATATACACATAATATATATAGAGAAATATATATACTAATATATATATATATTATATCAAAACGCACACACATATATATACCACACATTATATATTATAGAAATATATATACAGAACATTTTAGAAATAATATATATACATAGAACCTATATAGAATAAGTATATATATTATATATAAATGCATAAATATGTGTGTGTATGTATGTTTATGATAACAAATGCATATATGTATATATAGTATATATATGTACATATATATATAAATTTATATATGTATATATATCCATATGTATGTATGTGTGTATGTATGTATGTATGTATGTATGTATTACATGGTGTGTCTGTGCGGCAAGAAGTTTGCTTCCCAACCACATGGTTTCTGATTTAGCCCCACTAGAAGTGGGCAAGTGTTTACTACTAGAATCCTGGGCTGACAAAAACGTCTTGAGATTTGATAGACGGAAACTGAAAGAATCCCGTCATATATGAGTGTGTGTTGTGTGTGGTGTGTGTGTGTGTCACCCCAACATCACTTGATAAATGATGTTGGAGTGTTTATGTCCTTGTAATCTAGCGGTACGACAAGAGATACCGGTAGAGTAAGTACTAGGCTTATAAATAATGAGTCCTGAGTTCGTTTTGTTCGACTAAAGGCGGTGCTGCAGTATGCCCGCAATCAACTTACTGAAACAAATAAAAGAGGATAAAAAAGAATACACACACACGCACACACACACACACACACACACACACACACACACACACACACACGCATACACACACACACACACACAAGCAAACAAACGCACACACATACACGCAGATTGAGAGAGCCAGTTACTGATAGGCGATATTCAGATACTCAGAGACGGCGGGAGAGGGGATGAGGGAATGACAGTCACACAGACAGACCAGAGACGTTAGGGAGGGTGGCAGACATCGTCAGGAATAAAACTATATATAAGTTTTATCTACTTTACCGATAGAACGACATCAATATTTTCCCAGCTACGCAGAGTAGTCAGTAAATCCATTTAAGCCTCAATCACCGACGCCACAATAACCGTCTTCCGGTTACTGTGATGTCCAAATAAATTTAGAAGATGCAAGATGAAGGAAATAAAATGAATTTTTAGAACATAATTCTTTGATCACGCTAATCCGTGTATAAACGATTCAAAGAAATACTTTGCTGAGAAATGTCATTTAATCCGCCACTATAATTAACTCATTTCCAAAACGAAGCAACGATGAAGACGGGACAAAGTCATCTGAGATGCTAGAAATAGCAACCAAATTCCATCTCATATTGCACCTTGTTATTTATACTGGCAAGAAGACACACGGCTCATATTGATCAAAATACCAAGGACACCCGAAATGGACAGAATTGTGTGTGCAGCACCATGTGTGCTTTGGTGGAGGTCCATGCATAGCAATTATAATTTCTCCAGTTCACGTTCGAGTTTTATTCAAAATTCTTCATATCGGAAATGATCACGCCCTTTAACCGCATCCCGCACCCCGCAGTTATACCGGATTTTGCCAAACATCTGTTCTCTCTCTCTCTCTCTCTATATATATATATTATATATATATCATTCTCATCATCTACTTATACTGGGAATCCTCGTGTAACTCACGCCTGGCATTTGACTCCAGCACTTTGAGCTACTGGGTGATCGTCTTCACTGTTTTTACTGGGTTTGCCGCTGATGAAGTTGTCTGACTTCGGGAAATGTTTCTTTCTCTTCATCACGGATAACCCATAAACAACTGGCCTCTTCAGTTCTTTTCTAATAAGAAACATTATGATATTGCCAGACAGCTTACGAAATCTGTGTTACTGTGGTTGGCTTTTTTAATCTCTTGCATCAGATTGGAATCTGTCAATACGTCTGTAAATATACGGGAATATAAACATTTGACGCCTGATACGAAACATTGTCTTAGGATGTCATCCATTTACGAGACACTAAAATTGTGTACACAAATATCTGACCTATATAATCGAACGTAACGACACACCAAGCAGGTATATACCTCCGTAGCTGACCTGCGAATAGATTTATATATGTACATATAAACAGATAGATAGATAGATAGATAGATAGATAGATAGATAGATAGAAGATAATAGATAGATAGATAGATAGATAGATAGATAGTTTCTTTATAGCCACACAGGGCTGCACACAGATAGAACAAATTACAAGGTAGAGCTTTCTTTTGAAGGTTTAAAAAAAAAATTTTTTTTAATAAATAAATAAATAATAATAAAAAAGGGAAGGGGGAGTTTCGATCAAAAGGGATCGTAAAAGGAGAGAAAGAGGACAAAAAAAAGGGGGGGTAAAAAAAGGGGAGGGAAGAAAAAAAAAATTGATCAATAGGGATCGTTATCACAGAAATGTCAATATGAAGTGTAAAGGGAGGACAGGTGAGGTTTACCCGTGGAAAGAAAAGCCTACGGAAAAGACCACGGTAACCTCGGTCAATGAAGTCACATGTTATATTTCTTTTTTTTTTTTTTTGCAAATAAGCAACTCTCTGTTTTCAATTTCTGGGTTCATAGGATCATGCTCAAGGTGGCTTCGTCATTCATACGTGCCATTCTTGCTACATTCACCCATCTTTCTTTAAAACATTCGCTAGACAAAACTTGCCTCTCTACTCTCACTTTCCTTTTCAAGTGGTACTTGAAGAAGTTGATGAGAGATTGACCAGAGAGGAAAGTGTTTGTCTCCAATCTTTCAGACGCGTCCACCAGATACATTCTTTCGCCATAGCCACAAGGATGATGAAAATAGCTCTTCCTCCCGTTTGAAGGAAGGAGGCGTGACAATATTGACGATAGACTCAGCTGATAAACCGACTCGTCCCACACGTGACAGCAGTGTTCGACATAAGCCCACAAGTCGGAAATTGTTGGACACTGCACGAGTGCGTGCAGAACGGTTTCGTCGCTCTGACCGCATCTCGGGCAGGTCGGCCCCGTGTTCTCGAGCCGTGTCTGTAGAGCTTATCCCGAACGGGTAGCGCTTCTCGGTAGCACTGCCAGGCCAGGGATCTCTGGAAGTTGTCCATGGGCCCTGGCCCGAAAGTCGTCCTGAACAGGGGGTCAGGTACTCCTCGTCGACGTCCAGGTTCGCCCCGAGCTCGTCGTCGTACCTCCCCTCCACTAAACCCCTATAGAATGCTTTGGTTGTGTTGAAGTCACTCAAGGTCGACCCAGGACGGCAGAGTTGCTTGAGAGCAACGCGACACTCGCGGTGCCATTCGCCCTTCCTCGGCCTCTTTTTGATCCACGACTGCAGTTCGGTCATGGAGACGAGCTGCGGGAAAGCGTGCCTCACAAACGGCGACACACACCTGTTCACCGTCGTCTACATAGAGCCAGAGATGTCGCAGTCTCAGCGCGCGTCTGCGCATCATCAACCACGGCATGCCCAGCCCTCCTTTTAATGGGTGTTGACAGCAAATGGATCGCCTGACCATCGGGACGCATCCTTTCCACAAGAAGCGAAAGAGAAGCGTTGTAGTTTGGTGATGGTAGGGTCGGGACAAGGTACGACGGTCAGGCGGTAGTAGATGACGGACGCGATGTACGTGTTCGCCACCTCCGCCCGACCTTTTAGGGACAGTTTCCTCTCGGCCCATTGCCGGGCGAGAGTGACCACCCTACTCGTTATCTCGTTCCAGTTCTTCTCCACTTGGAGGTCCGGACCAAACCAGACCCCGAGCAACTCAACGGGCCGTCGGTCCAGCGTCCCACGACGGAGGCGCTGGTGGACGGCATGGGCTTGCTTCTCCAGGTGCCTAGTCGCAAGCCCACTGACTTTCCCGGTTGATTTTCGCTCCTGTCACCGCTTCGTAGTTTTTCAGTGTCTCGCCGACCTGCTCGATGTGCTCGTGGCTAGACACTATGATGGTGACGTCGTCCGCGTATGCAGACACGCTCGTCCCGCATCCCAGTTCTCGCGGGATGCCTCTCAGGTTGCCAGCTTCCGCAATAATGGCTCGAGAGTCAATACGTATAGAAGCGACGAGAGGGGGGCATCCCTGACGGACCGAACGTGCGATGTCGAAGGGTCTCGATAGATGTCCATTCACGCGAATTACCGAACGGATGCTCTGTACAAAGCGGCTATCCAGCCGCGGAAGACGGGACCGAAGCCAGCCGCTCCGAGGACCGCCTCCAAGTATCGATGGTCCACCCTATCGAAAGCTAGATAGATAGATAGATAGATAGAGAGAGAGAGAGAGAGAGAGACATAGATAGATAGATAGATAGATAGATAGATAGATAGATAGATAGATAGATAGATAGGATAGATAGATAGATATAGAGATAGATAGATAGATAGATAGTAGATTAGATAGATAGAGATAGAGACAGATAGACAGGCAGACAAGCAGAAAGACAGACAGGCAGATAGACAGATAAATTGACTGATAGATAGACAGGGTCCTAGTCTTTCATTTATGGATTTGGCTTGGTAACTGTATTTGCGGATATATATTTTGATTGTAATAGCCTGCGTTCGAGCAAGGTTATCGCATACGAAACTAAACGGTCGTTGAACAATTCTTTTCCTCGTACATTCATTATTCAAAGCAAGCGTTTGAGCATATCTTCAGTAGTGCGTTGTTGAAAGCGTTCATTTTGGATATAAATAAATTATTAGTTCATATTTTCTATGTCACTTGTTATCAAGTTACTTACTCAGAAGCTTACATCCGTTCGGCTCTTAGGATATATATGCAATATATATACATATATAAATATATATATATATACAATATATAAAATATATATATATATATATATAATATATATATATATATAATATATATAATATATATATATATATATTCACCACGCACACACACACGTAAAGTAAATAAACTAGACAATGTAGGCTTATAATAATCTCCTAAATCAAAAGTAATGTCACCAACATAACCAGGACTTGAGTTTCCCACATTAGTATTTCTCTTTTATTACTGTATATAAGTAAAAAAAAAATCGTGTGATCGAGAGCATACAGGCACACGCACAGACATACACACGCACGAGCGCGCAGACGCACATACAAACATACATACACATATATACACAATCACACGCGCGCGCACCACACCTATGTGCATGTGTGTATGTATATATACACACGGCACACATTTATCTATACACATATAGGTGTGCATATATATATATATATCTTTATATATATATATATACTAATATATATATGTGGATATATATATACTAATATATATATATATATATGTATTATATATATATATGCATCTATATTTTTATACATACATGTATATAATACATCTATATGTTTATAACATATATATATATATAATATATATTTTATATATATCTATTTTTATACATGTATCTACATACATCTATATTTTTTTTATAAATATATAAATGTATAAGTATATACATGTATATATGCGTGCGTATGTATGAGCGTGTGTCTATGTGTGTCTGTGTGAGTGTACAGAGAGGAGAGAGGAAGAGAGAGAAGATAAGGAATGACTTATTAACATTTACCATATTTCAGACTAGTTTGATGACAGATAAATCATAAACTAGCTTAGTTTATCACGAAAACTAAAAGAAAATATTTAATATATTGGACTTCAAAAAATAACAATAAGCTTGTTTTCCATTTGATTTTAAATTGACCTAGTGTTCACCTCTACCAATATTATCGTCATCATCACCATCAAGATTTCCATCAACTACAAATGCAGTAATAACCCCCATCATCCTACACATTTATATTTTTATTTTTATTTTTATATCTCATTTCTTTTTCCTTTGTCATCGATAAATCGGCATTTCTGTTCTTATATCGAAATTTTATTCTTAAAGTAAAAAGTGTTGTGGCCTACATTGCATTCAAAATTAAAGGAGGGTTTCCTTTATGTGTATGAAATTATTTCCTTTCATTCTTTCATTCTTTTACTTGTTTCGGTCATTTGACTGTGGCCATGCTGGAGCAGGACCTTAAAGAATTTTTAGTAGAACAAATCGAACCCTAGGGCTACTTATTGTATCGACCTCCGTTCCCGAACCGCTACGTTACGAGGACATTAACACACCAACACCGGGTGTCAAATGATGATGGGGTTTCAAACAAAGACACAAAGACACACACACACAGACAGGGTTTCTTTCACTTCCCGTCTACCAATTTCTACTCACAAGGCTTTAGTCGGCCCGAGGCTATAGTAGAAGACCCAGAACCACGAGGTTGGTACGCTAGCATCTTTCCACGACCCCAGTGTTTCACTGGTATCTAATTTATTGACTCCGAAATGATGAAATTCAAAGTCGACCTTGGCGGAATTTTAATAATAATAATAATAATAATAATAATAATAATAATAATAATAATAATAATAATAATGATAATAATAGCGATGAAGATGATAACGACGATGTTAATATACAACAAATATTCTGCTCAATATCACAGATTTGCTTGTCAGTTGTTTGATTACACCTATGAAGTGCTCGTAGATGTTCCCGGCCAATATGTGAAATGTACACTGTCCAATTGAAAGTGTTTTTGTATTATGGTAACCAGTGTAAAATACCTGTATATGCATATACACAGTTTACTCATCATGTATTGACAGAGCTGAGTAAAAGAACTAGTAAAAGGGTTATTTCAATACCAAAGATAGATCGCCTCCTTTGGCTTCAACAGACGGTGTCAATCATGGTTTCCTTGTGAAGCAGATGATTTGGAACCCTTTTGTTCTGACACGTTCTGGCATCTGTATTGGTAATATTTTAAAGCTTAGTCGGCAGAAAATCCCCATGGTTCTTTACAGGATTTTATGAATTGTGAGAATGAGAATGAAAGTCCCCTGGAACCGGATATCTGTCTGGATATCTGCAACAGAACAGACCCTGTTAATAGTGGTCATGATGCATTTGTTGGTGTACAACCGAACGACGTATTAAAATAATCTCTATATCTATAAACGGCAAAATGTCTGTGTATCTGTGTGTCCTTTATACAAATCCACAGCTTTTCACGTAAAAAGCTCGCATTTTCTATGGGCTTTCCAAACTGTCTAAGGGTGGTCGTGAAGATCTTTTCATTTTCCCATTCACCCCAGAAAGCCATTTAAAGAAATCGATAAACCGACCCCTTATGCCCATAAGTTATTTTGCGGCCAAATTCGAGATTTTCGCTGTCTTCTGCCTCCGACTAATGACATGTGCACAGTCCCGCTAAGTTTCCATGATTATGCCATTCCAGGTGTAAAAACCGAAGTCCGATGAATATCAATTACTCTCATAAAAAGCTCCAGCAAGCTCATAAACAGCAAAATTGAGCCGGGCTGAAATGTGATTTAGTGAGAAATTTTTACTGTGACCCGGCAACGAACAACAAGCACTACCACTAGACACGATAACGCCGGTCATAGTGCTAATGTTTCTTAGTGCATAAATATTAATTTCAAATTGCGACACATGGCTAGTAAAGGGAAGGGGTAAGTCGATTACATTGACCCCAGTGTTCAACTGCTGCTTACTTTTTTGGACCCTAAAAGGATGAAAGCCAATGTCAACCACAGCGGAATTTGAACTAAGAAGGTACAGACGGATGAAATGACGTTTTGCCTTTTGAAATATAAATACTGCTGTAGTTGTGTATGAACTGTATATAATACAAATAGTATGTTACCGTATTGTGTGGAATTAGGCCTGATCAAACAGATATATTCAGAAAGTTGATAGGTCTTCGAAAGAGCCACCATTATAGCTTTGTAATTCGATTTATAATTATATTTTCTTATATATCATTCCATTTTCACGTCGGATTCTGTAACTATTTCGAGCAATTGGAACGACTACGTAGAGGTACCCGTTGTTGTTTCACGCTATGAATAATGTAATATTGCATCATAAATACAGCGGAGTTATAAAACTGAGGAAAACTAATGTTGCATGAATCCTTTCCCCTTTTAGAGAAGCTTTTCTTATGCGGCGAGGTGGGATTTTATCGTGATTTTCTATTTTATCTGGTTAACATTTAACAGTTATTGCTATAGTTAAGAACCGTAGCTCACCCATGGCCAAAATCATTCCAGTCGTAACCAATCCATCTTATTTTAAAAGTTCATATATATAATATATATATATATATATATTATATATATATAAACATACATATGTATGTGCGTGCGCCTGTGTATTGTGTGTTTAGGTAAAAAACAAAAGATGAATGGAGAAATATAATTTTGTACTACATAATTTACCTCGTTCAAACGAATTAACGTTATGTAATACGATGAGACGTAAATTCTGCACCTAAAGTGATCCATAATTAATTGATTATAGTATTACATAGACCTAGCACATCAAAGTTGGCACATCCACATACTACATATATAGATCTATATGCATGTATATATATACATATATATATATATATATATATATATAATATAATATATATATATATATATATATATATAGAAGTCATTCTGTTTTTTAACAAATATACCTGACTGTACCAAGGATCACACACATTTTCCAATATATCTATGTGTGTGTGTGTAGTTTGTCCGTCGATGCGACGAAGACTATCTAGTCGTCCTGGGGTAGTGTGGGGTTGTTTCATGAGTTCGCAGATGGCTAGTGGGGCCAATCTGAGTCCGAAACAGTCTTTGGAATATATATATATATAATATAAAATATTATATATATAATATATATAATATAAAATATTATATATATATTATATATAAATATTATATATAATATATATAAAACGGCGGTGCAATCAGCATGGCCGCAGCTCTGAGCTGAAACTAGAGAAAAAAATATATATATAATATATATATATATATATATATATATATGTATATATATGTGTATATATATATATGTGTGTGTGTATATACCTTAATCAAATCGACGCACTACCTATATACAAATATAATATATATTATATATATATATTATATATATTATATATAATATATATATATAATATATACATGTGTGTGTGCGTGTGTACGTATGTATGGTTATTATTATTTATTTATTTATGTATATACATCAGTCTATTATCCACTGTGCTCTGCTTTGTCAAAAATAATGAGCGTGGTTTCAGGAATATTTGCTGACTTACAATCGGCCTGGCTTTATCGCTCACGGGATGAGATTGTATGAAAAATATAACCATGACATATGACTAAATATCCCAGAAATCTCATTCAATTTTCCACTAACATAAGTTTTAGATGCTAACCAGCTCTGGCGGGGTTAGTACTCATTACCGTTGCAAGTCCTCTACCTCTATGGCAGATTACTGGCTACATTAACTATGCTTCGTTTCAATATACTGTGCAATAAGATATAGCATACAAAATTTCGCGCAAATACCAACTACGTAGAAGAAGAAGAAGAAGAAGAAGAAGAAGAAGAAGAAGAAGAAGAAGAAGAAGAAGAAGAAGAAGAAGAAGAAGAAGAAGAAGACAGCAACTATTCTGCTCGAATATTGAACTCAGAACGTAACGACAGGCGAAATACCGCTAAGCATTTCGTCTAGCATGCTAACGATTCTGCCAGCTCGCTGCCTTAATAATAATAATAACAACAACAATAATAATAATAATAATAATAATAATAATAATAATAATAATAATAATAATAATAATAATGATAATAATAATGGTTTCAAATTTTCCCACAATGGCAGCTATTTTGCGGAGAGGGGGATAAGTCGATTACATTGACCCCAGTGCTTCACTGGTACTTAATTCGTCGACCCCGAAAGCATAAAATTTGAACTCAGAACGTAGCGACGGCCGAAATACCGCTAAGCATTTCGTCCAGCGTGCTAATGATTCCACCAGCTCGCTGCCTTAATAATAATAATAATACTGGTATGAACATCATCCTGAGCCAGTCTTTGAAGGTAAAAATGTCACTATCCTCTGGGATTTTCCAGTCAACACCGATACAACGACCGATGCTAATCGACATAGCCATTAAAAGTACAGGGAAGAACATACTTGTAGAATAAATAGATGTAAGTGTTCTCACTGATAAAAATATGTGTAAAGGAATTTGGCAAATTATGTAAATATAAGGACCTGGAAATTGAAATACAAAAGATGTGGCATCTTAAAGCGAGAACTGTTCCTGTTATTGTGGGTGCCCTGTTCTCGTTATTGTGGGATGTCAGAAACATCTAGATAATATCTCAGGAGAACCATGTCTCAGAGAAATCCAAAAGATTGTGCTGACAAGTACTGTCCACATCCTTAGAAAAACCCTATTAATTTAAATGTCTGTGTTGTATTACATGAAGATATTTCGCTACTGCCCCTCCCACTTCGCCTCCACCAGCTGTCAGTCATACGGTAACATCTCTTAACCTTCACTCACCCTAGGATAATGTCTCAGCAAGTGATTGTAACAAATATGCAGATTAAAATAATTATAACAATAATAATAATAATAATAATAATAATAATAATAATAATAATAATAATAATAATTATCATTATTATTATTATTTCTACTATAGGCTCAAGGCCTGAAATTTTGGGGGAGGGGCTAAGTCAATTATCGGCCTCGAAAGGATTATAGGCAAAGTTGACATCGGAGGAATTTAACTAACTAATAATGATGGTGGTTTCAAAGGTTGGCACAAGGCTAGCAATTTCAGGGTAGAGCTAAGTTGATTACATCGACCCCAGTACACAAATGGACCTTATTTCAACGACCCCAACGAATTTTTACTCAGAACCTTAAGACGGACGAAATGCTACTAAGCATATTGCCCGGCGCAATTTCGATAATAATAATAATAATAATAATAATAATAATAATAATAATAATAATAATAATAGGATATAGTCCAATGTGTACTTTGTCCAACACTTTTAATTAGTATTACTTACTCGGATGCAGTTCAGCGCTTTGTCAGTGTAGCGAGTGTGTTTACACGTGTTATGCGAGTGACGGAGGAGATACACAGTTAAAATACGAAGTTTCACTCGGAAAATAGAAATAAATTTTAATGAGTATTACATACTCGGATATAGTCCAATAATTTGTCAGCAAGCGTAAGCGCAGAGGTACCAAAGATCAAATCCTGGTAGACTGCAAGAGGAAGAAAACTAACTTAGCCATGTCATGGATCGACTATCGTAAGGCGTACGATATGATCCCACATTCTTGGATTATGGAATATATAAATCTATTTGGTATTCCATCGAATGTTGAGTGATGTCTTGGAAAAGGTACGGCGAAGTGGAGTACGGAACTAACAGCATATGGAAGAAGTTTAGAGACAATAGAAATCAGGAGAAGCATCTTCCAAGGGGACTGCCAGTCCCCACTGATATTTGTACTGTGCATGATACCACTAAGACTGATTCTGAGGATAGCAAAGGCTAAGTATGTATTCAAAAGCTGCCAACAAAAAGTCAACCATTTGTTATTCATGGATGACCTCAAACTTTATGGTAAAGTCAGTTCCCTCATTGATACGGTGTATACTTTCAGTACTGATACCAGAATGGAGTTCTGACTGAAAAGGTGTGGTGTGTCAGAAGCTGCGCAAAGATAATAATACTAATACTACTGCTAATAATAATAACAACAACGACAACAACAACAAAAACAAATAATAATAATAATATAATAATAATAATAATAATAATAATAATAATAATAATATAATAATAATAATAATAATGGTTTCAAATTTTCCACAAGAGCGGCAGCCATTTTGAGGAGAAGGGATAAGTCGATTGCATCGACCCCCCACTATTCAACAGGTACTTATTATTTTATTGACCCCGAAAGGATGAAAGACAATGGTGACCTCGGCGGAATTTGAACTCAGAAAGTAGCGTCGGGCGAAATACAATAACAACAACAACAGCAACAATAATAATATTAATAATAAAAATAATAATAATAATAATAATAATGGATGATTTAAAGCTTTTTGCAAAAAATGATCAACAACTCAAGGGCTTACTAGCGATAGTCAAACAATTCAGTGACGACATCAGAATGCAATTCGGCCTCGATAAATGTGCAAAGGCTACCTTTATCAAAGGAAAAATGACAGAAACATCTAACGTTAACCTTGACCAACAGAATGTCATAAAAGAACTAGACCCAGCGGAGAGCTACAAGTACCTAGGGGTAATTGAAGGGAACGGAATAAGGCATTCAGAGATGAAGGAAAGGATCAGGAGAGAATGCTATCGAAGAGTGAGAGCAATACTCAAGACAGAGCTGAATGCAAGAAACAGGATCGAAGCAATCAATGCATTAGCTATACCAGTCGTGACTTACAGTTTCAATATTGTTAACTGGTCAATTACTGAAATATGTCAGCTCGACAGAAAAATAAGGAAACTGTTGACAATGCATAGAATGCCCCACCCTAAGGCAGATACAGAACGACTCTATCTGCCAAGAAAAGAGGGAGGCCGTGGTCTTTTGCAACTGGCAATAACAATGAAGATTGCTACAATTGGCCTAGACACCTACCTGAAAAACTCTGAGGACTGGATGTTAAAACTTGTCTCAAAACATGAAAACAAGAAAGCATCATACTCAGTCACAAAACAGGCAAAGGAATATCTAAGTGAATTCCGAATACAACCAATTTCGGAATTAGAGATAGATATACAAGAAACAAGCACAGAAAAAGCTAGGCGCATGAAAACCCGTGCCAAAACTGCGGCCTTAGATATTCTGAATAATAAATGGCAAGAAAAACCTCTCTATGGCAAATACCCAAAGAGAGCGAATAATGCAGATATCGACAAAGCCCTGACCCATCAATGGCTAATGGCCTCTGGCTTAAAATCTGAAACAGAGGTGTTTATCATAGCAGCTCAGATCAATGCCTACCAACAAGAAACTACCAGGCCAACATATTAAAGATCAGAAGCAGTCCAACGTGTCGTGTATGCAAGCAACAAAATGAAACCATTGACCATGTGGTCTCCAAGTGCAGTCTTCTAGCGCCTACAGAGTATCTCAACAGGCACGATAGAGCTGCACAATATATTCACTGGGTAATCTGTAAAAACTGGATTTGCCCCATGAAAAAAACTGGTGGAACACAAACCACCCCCAGTGCTTGAAAATGACCACATCTCACTCCTCTGAAACTTCACCATTCAAACTGACAGGAAGATAGATGCAAATAGGCCAGACATTACATTGAAAGACTTCAGACAAAGAACATGCCTCCTCATTGATATGACTGTCCCAATCGATATAAACGTATCTGTCAAGACCTACCAAAAACTGAGCAAATATAAAGATCTTGAAATAGAAATCAGCAAAATGTGGAAGCTGAAGACTAAAACAATACCTGTTGTCATAGGTGCCCTGGCAATGATAGCAAAAGGGGCTGATAGCTACCTAACTCAGATACCAGGAAACCCAAAAATGGCAGAAGTTCAAAAGATAGTGCTCATGGGAACTGCTCATATCCTACGCAAAATACTCTCTATGTAATCTCAAGGTTTAAAACAAACATAATTTTCGGTTTAAAAAAAAAAAAAAAAAACCTTTTTTTTTAGACATTCATTAGTACAACATCCCCACCCCCAAATATATGGCACACTAGGCATAACAACAACATGAACTTCCAACCATGTTGTCTCTTGAGGTCTCTGGGTGAGACTTGGAGCCAACTTGTACAAATATAAAGCAAAAGTCAAACATAGAATAATAATAATAATAATAATAATATAATAATAATAATAATAATAATAATAATAATAACAAAAAACAGAAATGAAGAAAGTGGATACCAAAACCAGAAAAATGTTGACAGTACACAGAGCCTTAAGAGTGACACCGATAGGCTGTACCTGTCCAGAAGAAAGGGTGAGATGTATTTGATCAGTTGCAGGACTGTATCGCAGCAGAGGAAAACAGCCTAAGGTGGCATATAAAAAAAGGCTGAGGAGCCACTGTTGAAACACACGAAGAAGGTCGGCGTCATCAACACTGAAAATTGTGTAACGAAAGAGAAATTTAAACAAACAAGAAATTAAGGAAAAAGAATGCACGGTCAGTTTGCAAGAGATATGAACATCAAGACAGACACAGAATGTGTAGGTGAGAGGGGTGAAACGGTATGGCACATCGTTAGCTAATGCCCAAAATTAGCACAACGCAAATACAAAAGACGCCATGACAATGTGGCAAGAATAATCCATTGGGAACTCTGTGGAAATCACGGCCTACAAAGAGCAAAGACATGGTATCAACAAATTCCAGAAGAAGTCACCGAAAACAAGAACTGCAAAATCCTTTGGGATGTAATGATCCACTGCGATCACCTGACCAGACATAGGAAATCGGAATAGAGTACACAATAGAGCTGTTACAAAAAGGTTTACCTCCTTGGCACAGCTAGAATCACAAGGAAAGTATCAACTGAAAAGACTAGATAGTATGGTGCCGTAGGCTACAGGTAGCAAGCCCTCTACGCATGCAAGACTCCAGGAGTTCCAACAAAACTTGAGAAAAAAATAAGATACGAAGAAGAATTTTCTCAGTACCAAAGGCGCAGGATCTGAATTCAGAACGTAAAGAGGTGGAAGAACTACCTCTAAGCACTTTGTTCGGCATGCTAACGATCCTACCGGCACAATAATAATCTATACAAAGCATATATTCGTGGACAAAAAAGAGGCATCAGCCAATCAGTTTAGTTTTAATCTCGTGATACGATATCACTAGCGATCGAATTTTCTCTAATTCTCCACAGAACACTGGTTTTAAACACATTAGACAAATAAACGCATTACCAACCTACTGTTATTAAGAACTTAATTAAATTGGAGAGACCGATTTGCATATATAACGCATTCTTGGCAGCGAATTCGACTAAGATATTATTTGCGATAAAAGGGTCGTTTCAATGTTATACGCTTCTGATGAATATATCAATCTATGACGTACACTGTCGACTGAAATTTATTGATACACCTATGTAAGCACGTACACACATATACATACATGCATGTAAGTATCTATTTACATATACATTTACGTGTATACACACACACACACACATATATTGCTCGAAACATTACACTCTCTTTTCTAACCGAGCGTCAAAAGAATACATTCTATGAGTACGTCTTTTTGTTGTTTGTTATTGTTGTTTTTAAATGTTCTTTTATTCGATTGTGGCTGTGCAGTAAGTAGCTTGGTTACCAACCACATGGTTCCGAGTTCAGTCCCACTGCGGGGCACTTTGGGCAAGTGTCTTCTACTACAGACTCGAGCCGACCAAACCCTTTTGAGTGGATTTGATGGAAGGAAACTGAAAGAAGCCCGTCGTTTATATATATATATATATGTATATATATATATATATATATACATATGTGTGTGTGTATGTATGTATGCATGTATATGTATGTTGTGTGTGTGTGTGTGTGTGTGTGTGTGTGTGTGTGTGTGTGTATGTGTTGTATATATGTTTCTGTGTCTGTGTTTACTTCCCTGTAACCTAGCGCTTCGGCAAAAAAATAAGTACTAGGCTTACAAAGAATAAGTACTGGGTTCGATAATTCAAAGTTGCAGTCTTTTTGCACATAGAATCGCTCCGCTTCTAACTCAAGAATACATTGTGTCTAGAAGAAGAGTTGTATTTGAAATCTGAAGGACCAGACTAGATTTGTTAGATGCTATCCCGGTGATTCTACGCGGGTCATTCTGATATTACAAATGTGTGTTGTTTACCCAGCTATTTATAGTGCACTATAATACATTAAACCGGTAGTTCCACCACCTCAGAATATGTGGTGTCGAGATGGGATTATTGTGAATAGTGCATAAATATTAATCAGGGAAGTAAGATTCATATCGGAACACGATGATTAAAGAAATACGTAAGCAACATACATTAAAACATTTACACAGGGGTCTGCGAAATGAGACAATCGGGCGCGGCTGTTTGGACACTAATGATATTCTACGGCTGACTGAACAATCGACCTGTTTTGGTGATAGTACGTTTTTGGGTACTGGGAAGAAAACACACCCAAAGTTACGCGCACAGAAATATACAAATACGGTCAGAGACAGTGTGAGACATTGCAATTTATTAACTGAAAACGGGTAGCATAAAAAAAAAACCTTACCTTCTCTTCAAACGCATAAAGAGAAATATGTTCACACATAAATAGAGAGACATTAAAACACCGAATGTCAAATAGGCCAGCGTCGAATCAGTGATACTAAATAAGCGGCGCCTATCATTAACATGATCCTCGGACAGAATCTTCGGGACAGTTTCAAACAAATTTGGTCCATCAGAGTTCAAATACTACTCCTCTTGTTACTGATGTGCAAGCCTAACAATCAAATAATCAGGGCAATGAAAGTGCTCTTAAAGCCACTCACCTGATGACGTGTAACTACACAGCCATTGCTAGATCATGTTCATATATTTATTTAAAAGCAGGTATAATATGGAAAACTCAGCAACTAACAGTTGGTACTAATGCTCAGAAACGATTGTTATGTTTAGATTAAAGCATGTTCATTCCATTCTCTTGTATTATGACTTTATTTTTCTATGAATTCTGCATACACCAACGGATTTCTAAATGTATGATCAATAAAAGGAGTATTCCTGCTGTATGATAGCATATGGTGGCCGATAACCATATCGGAGCTTTGAAATGCTATGAGGTTATTACCCAGATGATATTAAACATATACACAACATACTTACATACATACATACGTGTGTGTATGTGTATGTGTGTGTGTGTGTGTGTGTGTGTGTGTGTGTGTGTGTGTGTGTGTGTACATATATATAACACATCGAAAAAACTTACGGAACGTGCACATATACATATATGTACATATTGTGTTTCAAGAGTAAGCTGGAATGTTTATTTTGGATTTACCATTAAAAAAAGTTATCTTGAAGAAAAACACAGCTTCTTCTTCGATGTCTTCTCCGTCTGCTAACTACTACTACAACTACAACTGTTAATACTACCACCATCAATGTAATAATGTGGCAAGCACTGTGATACATTGTCTACATTGTCATTGCATCATGGTAACCATTATATTTGATATATATGAAAATACTAAAGAAGACCTAAAAAAAAAATTATTTTAAATATATGAAATACAGTAAACAAAGAGAAGAAAAAATAAGTGATGATGAGAGAATTGAAAACACGTAGGTTTGATAAAAACAACAATAATTGAGGACAGCAATGAATAGATCCAATGAATGAATGCAAAACATACATACATACACACACACACACACATATATAAACATATATACACACACATACACGCATAGAAAGAGAGAGACAGGCAGACAGACAGACAGACAGAGAGAGATTTAAAGTTTATTCTAAAGACAATAAAAACATCTTTTTCAGTAACAAATATTCATACGTGTGTATGTATGCGTGTGTGTGTGTGTGTGTGTGTGTGTGTGTGTACTAACTTATGAATCAGTAAATACAGACATTCTTTTGGTATATTGCTTTATGTTTTTTATACTACTAGTTTCAGCCACTGGGTTGAAAGCATACTGGGACACTGTCTTATCGAATGTAGACGTATACTATGTATGCTTGTGTGTGTGTGTAAATAATTTATATATATATATATATATATATATATATATATATGTAATATATATGTAAAAGTGAAAAAATGAAAAGACCCTATATATATATTATATATTATATATATATATATATAATATTCATGCGTATATATGCATATATATGCATATATATATATGCATATATATGTGTGTATAAAAATACAAACATAAAAAATAGTTTCACAACCATTTTTTAAAACAATAAGAGATAATTTTTAAATGACATGTATTTTGCTAGTAGTAGTAGTAGTAGTAGTAGTAGTAGTAGTAGTAGTAGTAGTAGTAGTAGTAGTAGTGGCAGTGGCAGCAGCAGTAGCAGTAGCAGCAGCTGTAGTAGTAGTAGTAGTAGTAGTAGTAGTAGTAGCACCGTTCTTTTTTTAAGAGCATCTTTTTCAGTATGATTATTATTGCTGTCAGTTTTATTAAATTCGATGTATTCTTAGAATTGTTTGTGTCAGACCAGCTATGGATTTTTCTTCACTCCGGCACTTTAAATACCGTGTTCAAATCCTAGGTGATCAACTTTACATTTTTCCCCTTTTCGGTTAGATTGAATAAATTACCATCCAAAATTTAGAGTCCGTTAATTCGATTAACTCTTGCTTGCAAATTTCTACTTTGTACGTATCTAAGTATTTTTTTGTTTTATCAAGTACAGGAAATTGACTAGACTGAGAGAAATTCAGACAAAATCCTTTTAATATATATATTCCGGATTGCTGGCTTTGTGAAACCTTAATATGTATCCTTAATAAGGCGGCAAGATGACAGAATCGTTAGCACGGCGGGCAAAATGTTCTTCAGTATTTCGTCCGAATTTAGGTCGATCTTTGCATTTCATCCTCTCGCGATCGATAAAATGAGCATCAGTTAGGTACTGGGGTCGATGTAATCGACTTAACCACTCCACAAAACTGCTGGTCTTGTGGCAAAATATGAAGCCAATATTTATTCCGGATTAAGGCGGCAAGCTGGCAAAATCGTTAGCACGCCGGGCGAAATGCTTAGCGGTATTTCGTCTGCCGCTGCGTTCGGAGTCCAAATTCCGCCGAGGTCGACTTTGCCTTTCATCCTTTCGGGGTCGATTAAATAAGTACCAGTTACGCACTGGAGTCGATATAATCGACTTAATCCGATTTTCTGTCCTTGTTTGTCTTCTCTGTGTTTAACACCTTGTGGGTAGTAAAGAAATAAATAGGTATTTCGTCTGCCGCTACATTCTGAGTTCAAATTCCGCCGAGGTCGATTTTGCCTTTCATACTTTCGGGGTCGATTAAATAAGTACCAGTTACGCACTGGGGTCGATGTAATCGACTTAATCCGTTTGTCTGTCCTAGTGTGTCCTCTCTGTGTTTAGCCCCTTGTGGGTAGTAAAGAAATAGGTATTTCGTCTGAGTTCAAATTTCGCCGAGGTCGATTTGCCTTTCATCCTTTCGGGGTCGATAAATTAAGTACCAGTTACGTACTGGGGTCGATCTAATCGACTGGCCCCCTCCCCAAAGATTTCGGGCCTTGTGCCTAGAGTACAAAAGAATGAGGTGCGCAGGGGTGTCGAACATGAGACGCCACATTGATAATAAACGATCTGTAACCATTTAGTTATGCCTGAGTGATAACGCTTAAAATGTTGGAACTCGTGTCTCCTCTATGGAATACTTATTCATACAAACCAGCGAGAAAGCCTATACGAGGACATGCGTCCCACAAGAAATGCGATCCATATTTCTCTCAAACCATGAAATATCTAAAATTGTAAATCAGATTCAAAGTATCTTTAATAGTAAACGACGTTCATGGAGAGCTTTTGATTCGAAGTATGCTTAATCAGGCTCCAACGGGGTATTAAACTACACGATCTACAACAATATTTTCGGATTAGCAAATATCATTTAACAGACATAGCCGACTGTGCCCTTATATCCTAAGATTTTGTGCTTTTTTTTAATTAAATACATATAGAGTTGTTAGTAGAAATGGCGAAATTCAAACAGTGCTATAACGAGATAGGCTAAATAATTATTTTAACAGATATGATACAACTGCGCCTCATTGCCTATATCACATAGCTTTTAACAAAAATTATATACCCATACAGATAGTATTGATATATATATATATATATATATATATATATATATATATATATATATAATATATATATCTGATACTGATTAAATACAACAGCGATTTTATGTATAATGTTATGTCCGGTGAAGTTTATGTGTATGTGTACAACAGAGGTAGGTAGCGGAAAAGAGAGATAGAGAGAACGAGGGTGAACGTGAAAAGACGCTGCAAGAGCATATTTCTTAATATATATATATATATAATATATATATATATATATATATATATAATAATATATATATAATAATATATATATGTATATATATATATCAATGTCTATAGGTTCGTTTCCATTTAAAATGACTATATTTGTAAATGTCTGTAAGCACATACCTCGCACACCACAGACGTTTTTACATATATAAATATATGGAAGGTTATATATATATATATATACATATATTATATATATATATAATATTATATATATACATTATATATATTACATAATATATATATATATAATAATACATATATATATATATATATGAAATTAATTAATATTTGTATATGTATGGGCATACATATTATCTATTAATGTATATGCATGTATATTTATATATGTATATATATATGTATGCGTCTGTATACACACACACACACATACATATTGTACTTATATTCATACATATTTGAAAAGTGATAACAGTGCAATCAATCAAGCGAAAGAAACACGGATAGATAGATAGATAGATAGATAGATAGATAGATAGATAGATAGATAGATGATAGATAGATAGATAGATAATAGGTAGGTAGATAATAGATAGATAGATAGATAGATAGATAATAGATAGATGATAGATAGATAGTAGATAAGTAGGTAGTATATAGATAGATAGATAGATAGATAAATAGTAGATAGATAGATAGATAGATAGATAGATAGATAGATAGATAGATAGATAGATAGATAGATAGATAGATAAGTAGATAAGTAGATAAGTAGATAGATAGATAGATAGATAAGTAGGTAAGTAGATAGATAGATAGATAGATAGATGGATAAATAGATAGATAGATAGATAGATAGATAGATAGATAGATAGATAGATAGATAGATAGATAGATAGATAGATAGATAGATAGATAGATCGATCGATAGATAGATAGATAGATAGTTTTTTATATATATATATATTTCAATATCGGAGCAAGATTATATTCCGCCTCAGTGAACCGTTTATAAATTGAATATAAAAACATAATAGGAGACTTTGCATTACAGCCAATGACTGTTGTCGTCTGGACATCGAGAATAGTTGCTGAGAATTACTTTGTGGTTTTGGTTCGCTGCCAAACCATTCGCAGCAGACGTCCACTCTCTTAATATTCTTTATCATTTTCTACTCCACTCTCTCCCATTCTTATATTGACCTCGTATGTCTGTTCCGAAATTGAACTCATTTTATTTTGACCCGAGAAATATATAAAAAAAGACGGCAGGCAAATTATATATGTATGCATATACATATAATATATATATATATTATATATAATATATATATATTATATATATATTATGCATGAATGTATATATGTATATTATGCATGTATCTATGTATCTATGTATATATGTATGTGCATACATATATATGTGTATATAAATAGATAAACAGACAGTGTGTGTGTATACTTATATAAATATATATGCATGTATATATATATTTATGTGTGTGTGTGTATATATATTTTTACATATACCCATGGATATGTGTGTGTGCGCGAACGTTTGTTTGTGTGTTTGTATGTATGTATATATATATGTATGGATGTATGAATGCACGCATATATAATTTGCCTACTTTTATGCGCACTCACATAAACGCTAACACACTTATATATACACACGTACATATATGTTTATAAGTGTGTGTTTCTGTGTGAGAGATAGAGAAAGAGAGGGAGAGTTTATCTGTATATCTATGTGCGTTTACACTCTCTCCTGTGAAAACTGTTATACCTAATCCCATATATAATATGAGGTTATAAGTGATTGTTAGAAAATTTAAGGAGAATAAATGGTTATACATTTTCCCGTTATTTCGTACATATTAACAGAAAATAGACCTCTTCCAATCTGATTGGTAAAATATGGCAATAATTGCAACATGAATAAAGGCCACATAGATTGTGAGTATAAGCTAATACAGGGCAAAATTGAGAGAAATATAACAGGACTTAATTTCTCATATAATACAAGGTTTGATACTTTTCTAAATATTGCAATCTATGGCAATGGGCGACAACAAACTCAACAGCATATCATTCTATTAGTCAACAAGGGAGTGAGCCTATATGTGGTTGCTGGTCTTGCAAGAAAATAGAGCTACATTTCTCTCAGATACTGTCCTACCATTTTAAGGAAGGAAGATCACATGAGATAATGTAGTTTTCGATGGACCCTGTTTAAATTTAAAATACGATTATCATAACAGTAGTGCTTTTGATTATTGGTTTGATAAGATATCGGTAGTGGTATGAAGAAAAAAACACCAACAAAGGCATCAACATCATAACATGAAGAGCAAACAAAGATACCGCTATGGAGTCGTGTAACTCAGCGGAAATAGCGGCTATTTTTGCAAATCTCACTTTATATTTCAATTTTAAAAAAGAAACTTCATGTGCGAAGATTCGCACGCTGACAAATCGAAAATGGAACGGCTCGGTCTGTTCAAACGGACATTGAACATACTACAATGCCTGTAGGACTAACGTATTGTAAACCCAATAATACAAGCTTTGTCGATGCAGATCAAATTTCGCTGATAATAATGAAGAAATTAAAGGATTTTTTTTCCAAAATTCTGACATTTTTCCCAATATATTTATGTGTTTGTGTGTGTGTGTGGTGTGTGTGTGTTGTGTGTGTCTGTGTGTGTGTGTGTGGTCGTGACTTCTGGTACTTGACGGAAGAAAGAAAGCCAAGAATAACCCGTCCTTTTTGCCCGTCCTTCTAAATGTTGTTTTATCTTGCCATCTTTGTATCGCCTATCTTTCCGAACGTTTTAATCCCCTCTATTGCGTTGTTGTCCCATATATATATAGATAGAATTCACACAAAAAAAAGACAAAGACAGGTAATGTAGACAACAAACAAATGTATTAGTATAACGCTCGGGAAGTGAAAAATTCTTTAGCGTTTCGAGCCCACGCTCTTCCACAGAAAGGAACACAGAAAGAAACAAGGAGAGAAAATAAAGAATGTGTAATAGCTCGATCTATCATGGCGAATATATATATATATATATATATATATATATATATATATATATATATAGATAGATAGATAGATCGATAGATAGATAGATAGATAGATATGTTTCTTTATTAGCCACACAGGGCTGCACACAGATAGAACACATTACAAGGTAGAGCTTTTCTTTTGAAGGTTAAAAAAAAAAAAAAAAAAAGGAAGGGGGAGTTTCGATCAAAAGGGATCGTAAAAGGAGAGAAAGAGGACAAAAAAAAAGGGGGGTAAAAAAAAAGGGGGAGAGGAAAAAAAATTGATCAATAGGGATCGTTATCACAGAAATGTCAATATGAAGTGTAAAAGGGAGGACAGGTGAGGTTTACCCGTGGAAAGAAAAGCCTACGGAAAAGACCACGGTAACCTCGGTCAATGAAGTCACATTTTATATTTCTTTTTTTCTTTTTTTTTTTTTGCAAATAAGCAACTCTCTGTTTTCGATTTCTGGGTTCATAGGACTATGCTCAAGATGGCTTCGTCATTCATACGTGCCATAGATAGATAGATAGATAGATAGATAGATAGATAGATAGATAGATAGATAGATAGATAGATAGATAGATAGATAGATAGATATAATTTTACAAGTAGAGGAGTAATAGTGATTTCAGTCAGACAGGCTTTGTCGGGACTTTACAGTCAAATATCATTTCTCCTTTTCTAAAAGTTTAATAAGTACTCACTCTATAGAAAAATGTTTTGAATAATTCTGCATATTAATGTTAAATTGTTTTTACTACAACTTGACATAAGAGTAAACATTAATACGAATATAGAAGTGTGTGTGTGAGTGTGCATCCCTGTGTGTATGTGTGTGTGTGCGTGTGAGCATACATGTGTTTCTATACATACACACACATACATTCATACATGTTAATATATGTATATATACATGTACACATGTGTATATATATATATATATATATATATATATACATATATATATATATATTGTGGGTGTGTAAGCATTTGTCCGTATGCATATAGATTGATATATTTCTAAATTTTTATGTCTTCTTGCATATGTGTAACTGTATGAATGCATGCGTATATAAGAGAGGGAGAGAGAGAGAGAGCGAGAGAGAGAGAGAGAGAATATGTATATATGTGTGTGTCGATGTGGTATATGCGTATGTGTGTGCGTCCATCCTATATAAATAGCATTGTCTATTCATTATTCAAACTATCTTTATGTGGGCGAATGATACATTGCTGTATCTACGACCATCTAATTGCTTGTGCGGGAATCTTCATACAAATGTGTGTATATGTATGGATATATACATACATATGTGTGTACCCTTATGCATGAGATGCATGCATGTATATATGTCTCTGCGTGTGTATGTATGTGAGTGTATATGCATACACAACACACACACACACACACACACACACACACACACACACACATATATATATATATATATATATATATATATATATATATATATATATAATCTATATATATATATTTAATAATATATATATTATTATATATATATATATATAATATATATAATATATATATATATATCTGTGTGTGTATATATATAACTATATACAGCAATTGTAGAGTTTCCGTATATAAATGTATGCGTATGTATGCATCCGCGTGTGTTCATCTATTTATATGTGTACGTGATTTTGTGTGCTTATGGCTCTATGACTCGTACCAACATGGCTTCAATAAATTGCTCGTCAACTTTATCTGAATAGGAAACGTTTGTTTCAAACGTTTCATTCTCGCTGCATTCTCGGATTTCTCGTTTTTCTTTCACGTTTTCTTTCTGTTATTGTTTGGACTCTTCTTATCATTCCCCTTATTTCTCTTGTTGTTTTTCATCGTTGTTGATGTTGACTATTGACGTAGGCGATAATGACGACAATGAAGATGATGTTGATGATAATGATGATGATGATGATGAGGGGGGGAGGGGGGAGGAGGGGGGGAGGGGGGGAGGAGGGGGAGGAGGGGGAGGAGGTGGAGGAGGAGGTGGAGGATGTGGAGGAGGATGGTGGTGGTGCCGCTGCTGCTGCAGTCGGTAGCGGTGGTGGTGGTGGCACTGGTGATGAGGATGACGATGAAGTTGGTATGATGATGATAATGATCATGATTATGATGATGATGATCGTTATTAAGATGATCATGATGACAATGACGATGCAGTGCTGATGTTCACAGAGGTGATGATGATGATGATTTTAGTGGTGATAGTGACGGTGACGGTGGTGGTGGTGTTGGTGGTGGTGTTAGTGGTGTTAGTGGTGGTGGTGGTGGTGGTGGTAGTGGTGATGATGATGTTTATACTTTAAATGACCGCCTGGTTTATGATGGCCCAACCCACCACCGACGCACTAGTAGTAGTAGTAGTAGTAGTAGTAGTAGTAGTAGTGGTGGTGGTGGGGGGGTGCGTGCGGGGGCTGGGAGGTGCAGTCATTGTACAGTGGAGGTGACGGGTGTTGGAGATGGGGGTTTTGTGGGCGGTTCACGCTTTTCATTTCTAAACCGTTTCTTAGTTTGCATAACATTGTTGCGCATATATATGTGTGTGTATATGTTTGCGAATGCATTAACAGGCGGCGTTTGTTGACAATGTGTGTGTATATGTGGAGATGTATCTATGTGTTAGAAGATTTACACGTACAGATTTGTGCTTAGAAACGCACAAGGAGGGAAAATTACCGATAAATTGGCACACATAGAATAGATAGATAGATAGATAGATAGATAGATAGATAGATAGATAGATAGATAGATAGACAGACAGACAGACAGACAGACCGACAGACAGACACACATACACACAAGCTCACAGACAGACAGACAGACAGACAGATAGATAGATAGATAGATAGATAGATAGATAGATAGATAGATAGATAGATAGATAAAGACAGACAGACAGATAGACAAATGAAGAGATAGTGAGATAGACAGACAGGCAGGCAGGCAGTCAGATAGACAGTAAAACAGACAGACAGACACACAGACACACAGACAGATAGACAGACACACATACAGATAGACAGACAGACAGACATACATACAGACAGACAGACAGACAGACAGACAGACAGACAGACAGATATATAGATAGATAGATATATAGATAGATAGATAGATAGATAATGTTTCTTTATTAGCCACACAGGGCTGCACACAGACAGGACAAATTACAAGGTAGAGCTTTTCTTTTGGGGGTAAAAAAAGGGGGTTTGGTTTTCGATCAAAAGGGATCGTAAAGGGAAAGAAAGGGGACAAAAAAGAGGGGAATAAAATAAAAAAAAGTGGGGGAGAGGAAAAAAAGGGAAAGGAAAAAAATTGATCAATAGGGATCGTTATCACAGAAATGTCAATATGAAGTGTAAAGGGGAGGACAGGTGAGGTTTACCCGTGGAAAGAAAATCCTACGGAAAAGACCACGGTAACCTCGGTCAATGAAGTCACATGTCATATTTCTTTTTTTTTTTTGCAAATAAGCAACTCTCTATATTAATTTTTACGGTTCATAGAATCATAGTCAAGGTGGCTTCGTCATTCATACGTGCCATCCTTGCTACATTCACCCATCTTTTTTTAAAACATTCACTAGACAAAACTTGCTTCTCTACTCTCACTTTCCTCTTCAAGTAATACTTGAAGAAGTTGATAGATAGATAGATAGATAGATAGATAGATAGATAGATAGATAGATAGATAGATAGATAGATAGATAGATAGATAGATAAGTTTCTTTATTGGCCACACAGGGCTGCACACAGATGGGACAAGTTACAAGGTAGAGCTTTTCTTTTGGGGGAGAAAAAAAAAGGTGGTGTAGGTTTTCGATCAAAAGGGATCGTAAAAGGGAAAAAAGAACAAAAAAAAAAGAAAGGAAAAAGGAAAAGAAAAAAGAAAAAAAGAAAAAAAGGGAAGAAAAGGATAAAAGGAAAAGAAAAAAAGAAAAAGGGAAAAAAGAGGAAAAAAGGGGGAGAGGAAAAAAAGATAGATAGATAGATAGATAGATAGATAGATAGATAGATAGATAGATAGATAGATAGATAGATGGGTGGATGGATGGAAGGACGGACAGACAGACGGGTTAAAGGAGGGAAATATATGGTGGAACAGCATAGAAATTCAAAAAATAGAAAATCAAAGAGAAATATATTACTGAAGTGAAGAAAACTACATAAATACAATATTTTGTGGCTGTGTTAAGTGTAAAGGAAAGACATTAAATAAAAGGGAAGTATGTAAGTTTGGAAATGTAAAAATGTAAAGATGAGAATGGTAGGAAGTGATCAGGTTATCAAAATAAAATCCCAATTTTAATGTAATTTTGTTTAACTAATCTAAACTGACGTCTAAACAGGCGGACTGGTGCCGTGTGCGTGTGAGAGTGACTGAGGTGGTGTGCGTACGCATATGTGTGTGTGTGTGGGGGGTTATGTGTCTGGTGCATATGTGTGTATGAATATAACCATAAAAGATATGTTTATGTGTATGCCGGGTTTGAATTGGTACAGAATCTCAATTATGTCTTAGTTCTATCATACACAAGCTCACGTGCTCACATATACGAACAGACGTGAATATATATATATATATATATATATATAGATATATATATATATATATATATATAATATATAATATATATATACATATATATATACAACAACAATTGAGGAACGGCTTCAATAGGCCATACATATATTAATATATATATATATATACACACACATATATATACATATATATACATATATGTGTACACACACGCACATATATACATATGCATATACGTATACGTACGTATTTACATGTATGTAAATGCATATATGCATCCTTATATTAGGATATGCATATATGCATCCTTATATTAGGATATGTATATATGTTTATACATATATAGGTGCAGGAGTGGCTGTGCGGTAAGTAGCTGGCTTACCGACTACATGGTTCCGAGTTCAGTCCTACTGTGTGGCACATTGGGCGAGTATCTTCTACTATAGCCTCGGGTCGACTAAAGCCTTGTGAGTGGATTTGGTAGGCGGAAACTGAAAGAAGCCACTGGTATTATGTGTATATATATATATATATATATATAGATATATATGTGTATGTGTGTGTGTGTGTGCGTGTGTGTGTGTGTGTGCGTGCGTGTGTGCGTGTTTGTGTGTCTGTGTTTGTCCCCCCAACATCACTTGACAACCGATGCTGGTGTATTTACGTTTCCGTAACCAAGCGGTTCGGC
This sequence comes from Octopus sinensis, assembly GCF_006345805.1. Lineage (NCBI taxonomy): Eukaryota > Metazoa > Mollusca > Cephalopoda > Octopoda > Octopodidae > Octopus > Octopus sinensis. The sequence continues at coordinate 54,128,587 of NC_043003.1, read as the reverse complement.
AAAAGAAACCGATAGAAGAAGTACTAGGCTTACACAGAATAAGTCCTGGGATCGACTTGATCGACTAAATTTAATAGTGTTCACTTCCGGATTCTCTCACTATGTGAAAGTTTCTGATTCGAATCACACGTGTCTCGAGATGTGCTGAAGATTTTCTGTCTAGGATATATTTGGGGTGCTTAGATCTGCTCATGACTTAGTGCTTGCTTTTTCCATGGGTATGAGTAAGTATTTCATTTATGTCTTACGTATTTATCGTTGACGAGGAGAAAATTCTTATGAATTAACTCTGAAATTGGGACCAATACGATAATAACGGAATTTTTTTTATAATTTCTATCGGCTTGTTTCGAGACGCATGTTAATAGTGTTATTTATAATTGTTATTGGCAATTTGTCTATTTTCAACATATTTGGCATTAGAAATTTTTCTTATGCCCTTGTTTATAAAGTAGATATATATATATTATATATATATAATATATATATATATATATATATATATATACATACACATATATATATACACATACATACACACACACATTACATGCATATATACATACATACATACATACATACATACATACATACATACATACATACTAATACATAAATACATACATACATACATGCATGCATACATACATACATACATACATAAAACATTTGGGCTGCTTGATTGGACGCTTGATGAAATCCGGGCCATTGGTGTGAGGACCTGAAAAATACTAACATGCACACATAATTTCCACATCAACAGTGACGTAGACCCCCTCTACCTAAAACGTAAACAAGGCGGCAGAGTCTTAACATCGATCCAAAATGCTTTTGAATGTCTCTTCGGCAACATCTTTTAACGACCAAGTGTCGAAGTGCATTCCTTGAACAACACTCTGTGTCTGATAACCTAGAATACATGCCCAAAGAAGTCGCACAACTCTACCGCAACGTAACATCAGATGAAAAGATGAGCTTATATGAGCAAAAGACTATGCATGGATATATGTTAGTAGAAAGCTCCATGATGATAGTAACATCGAGCATCAAAGCAGTTTATCATGGATGAATAGTCGGATTACTACTGCCACACTGCGTTTGTAATCCAGGAACAGAAAGTATCAACCAAGTAGCTAATGCACAAAATGGACAGAGATGCGGGAAAAGCTGTAAAAAGTGATAACCGATGCAGACTTTGTGAAGTTCACACTGAAGATATCACTCACATCATAAGCAGTTGTCCGAAAAGATCAACACGTTGTTATTTACCGATGAGGCATGACATTGTAGCTAGGACACTCCACCAGGAAATCCGTCAGAAGGATAATCTCAAGGACAAGGAGATTAAAACCCACAATATGGTAGAGGACATAGCCACTAATAATAAAAAGGGATAGTGGAGGAATGTACTAGTGAAGACCTCAATAAAAAGTAAGCACAACAGACCTGATATAAGGATTTGAGATGAGAATAGAAACTGTGTACAGTTGTGGAAATTAGCTGCCCAACGGATGTTAACAAAAAGCTGAAGATCAGTGAAAAAGAGAACACTTATGCTGAACTATTGAGAAATCTGCAGTTACTCTATCCAGATTACAAGTTCAGGTTTATACCTGTAATTATTGGGACCTTGAGATATGTAACACACTGCCTAAATACCAAGCTTGAGAAATTAGGCTTCTAAAAACCAGACAGGAGAAAGCTAATTCAAAGATTACAGATCCAATACATCACTGGAACTGTAAAAAATCTGTAAAACTTTCCAAAAGTTTATCATTTAAATATTTTTTATTGCTGGCGAAGGACTGCGGCTGCGCAGTAGATTTTAAAATAGTAAGGATGTATAAACAAGGGTCACGTGGTGTTATCGCCTCGTGTGTATACGTTTAACCCTAGGTGTTCCTGCTGAAGACGATTGCACCTGGCGAGTGTATATGTTATTCATTTACTCGCTAAACTAAAATCAGCAACCAATTGGTCCAGGAAATTAGATGTTTTTATGTTTCAATTCGTTCCTGTCGAATTAAAATTCCCTAATTTTTGTGGTTATAGAACCTGGCTGTTCTTTCTAGCGTGTTGAATCCTATGAGTGGATTCCTCATGTGTTTAAATGTACACTGTATCTTATGACTAATATATATATATATATATATATATAATTAGTGAATGGAAGAAATGGAGCTGAACGAAGATACTACAGAATTCCTTTTATTACATTCTACACATGTTTCAAAGGCCACAAATTTCCAAATTCTGATTGAATAAGGATACCATATTGCAGCTTTCTCTTCAGGAAAATCCGGAGTTACGATGTCCAAACAAAACCAAGGCGCAGCAAGCAACTCGACAAGAACGCTCCTAGGAGCCCATGTAGTGGGGTAAACTACATGGGCTCCTAGGGAGCGTTCTTGTTCGAGTTGCTTGCTGCGCCTTGGTTTTGTTTGGACATCGTAATTCCTGGATTTTCCTGAAGAGAAAGCTGCAATATGGTATCCTTATTCAATCAGAAATTGGAAGTTTGTGGCCTTTGAAACATGTGTAGAATGTAATAAAAGGAATTCTGTAGTATCTTCGTTCAGCTCCATTTCTTCCATTCACTATTATATTAAACTTCAATATCCGCGCCAACGCACGGTTGCAACACCCTATGGACATAACTCCAACCGTGTTTTTTCTGCTGTGATTTGCTACCCAGGTATCGGTTAAACTTGAATAATCCGTAAAAGATATTCATCTCTCCATTTCAACAAACATATATATATATATATATATATCTATATATATATATATATATATATATATATATATATATATATATATATATATAATATTAATATATATATATAACAATGAGGGTTTTGCAACAAGTTGTTTGAAACATACCGAAAATTTTAGAAATAGCAGAAATTTTCTAAAATTTTCGGTATGTGGTCAAGCAACTTGCTGCAAAACCCTTATTGTTATAATTATATATAAAAAAAGTTTTTACCGAATATGGTCCTTTTCCATACTGAAAAACTACTAGGTGAAATTTGTTGATTTTATTAAATTAATTATCTTTCACCCTATATCTATGTATATATAAGTTTGTGCCGATTTTTAAAAGAAAGAACAAGGTCAATAAATACTTGCCATTACATTTTTAATCAACCGAATAGGAACCAATTTGTTGCACAATGCGTCTCCATCTTTCCTTTAACTTGAAAATACCCTCTTCCAGAATTGGCGTGGTTTCATGGCAAAGAATTCATCAAAGTATCTTTTAACGTCATCCAAGGAATTGAAATTTTGACCTGAATAAGAGGAAATCCGAAGGAGCAATATCTGGTGAATATGGAGTGTGGGGTAACACATTCCAGCCGAGCTGCAACAATATTTGTCTGATTCCCAAAGAAACGTGCGGTCTTGCATTATCATGCTGGAAAACAACACCTTTCCTGTTGGCCAAATCTGGACGGTTCTCTTGAATTGCTGCTTTTAACTCGTCCAGTTGTCTGTAGTATTTCTCAGAATTGTCTGGTTACTTGGGAGAAGCTCTTGGATCCATGCGAACCACTTCCGTACATTTCTTTCTGATAAAGAAACATCACCGTAAACTGCGCATATTTCTTTCGTTGTTTGTGAGGCATTTTTCCTTTTACGGAAAAAGAAAAGCATCAAGTGCCGAAAATGAACTTTCTTATCTTCCATTTTAAAGGGCTACAGAATTAACATAGGTTATAGGAACGGAAGCCTTCTCCTACGAAAAGATAGCTTAAACTGTGCTCTAAATGGAGGTGTAGTTTAATTCTATTTTATGGACTCAACCATATTCTAAATAGTCGAAAGGTAAGCTGCTATAAAACGGCATGAACTTCCGACAACCAACCCAATATATATATATATATATTATATATATATAATATATATATATATATATAATATATATATATATATATATAATATAATATATATATATAAATATACATCACTGGAACTGTCAAAATCTGGAATTTATCATTTAGTTTGAAAATCTCTAGATATACAACTGCATGCATGAGAATACATACATAAAACATACAAGTCTGCACATCCATACAAACAAAAATAACCTGATGTTGATGTTGAAATTCCAATGAAGGAACCTTTTTTCTCGATTGGCAAGAAATCTTGAAATAAACTTAATAATGACATACGTATACCCCGTGCGCGTTCGTATGCGTATTTGTACTTGTTCATCACCTTATTCAAGGCTGAAATCTTCACTAACCGTTGCTCCGAGGTTCACCGCACTACCTATTTTCTGAATGTAGTAAACGTTAGAACAAGGCTATACTTTGTTCTAAACTCCTTTATCCTCTGAATATCGGAAACAGAAAACAGGAAATTTTCAGCTTCCAATAAACAATAATAGAACTCTATTTCTCATTTTGAGTGTTCTCTTTTGTCTTCTTATCCTATATACAAAAATTCGTCCTTTGCACCAAAAATATATGCATACATGAATAAGATTTTGGAAAAATATACTTATATATATCTTAGTAAAAAAATATATACATATATATATGAAGTGAGAGAGAGAGAGAGAGAGAGAGAGAGAAAGGAAGGTCTACAGAACTTATGTAAATGCATATGTATATACGCATGTGCATGGATCGAGAGAGAGAGAAAAGTGTAAGATATGTATGTATAAATAGACATGTCTGCTTATGTGTCTGGTTGTGTTTATATGTGGATGCTCAAAATTATTCAGTAACATTCATTTTCTCATATATACAAAGTCAATTCTCAAGCATATCATTAATACTGAACTATGCATTCCCGTTTCGAATATAACCTGTTAATGTGTCGAATAAAGACGAGAGAGAAAATTTTCTTTTGCTAATATGTATATGTATGTAGACACACAGGCACACCGTGACACACAAAACTGCAGAAGTACATACACACACATTATAAACACATACACGCACACACACGAATATATGTATTTTTACTATATATATATATATATATATATATAGTATATATATATATATATATTATATATACATACATACATTAATATACATATGTGTAATGTATACGCATATATATGTATATAGATACACATGTATCTATCTATATTTATATATACATATATATATATAGTCACTCAGACGCATATGTATGTATGTGTGTGTGTGTATGTATATGTATATATACGTAAGTATGAATTCATTTACACATAAGTATTTCAGTCTATATAAATATTTGTAGTGTGTGTGTATGTGTGCGTGTGTGCGTGCGTGCGTGTGCGTGCGTGCGTGTGCGTGCGTGCGTGTGCGTGCGTGCGTGCGTGCGTGCGTGCGTGTGTGCGTGTGTGTGTGTGTGATGTCGGTGGTATTTAACACCTTCTCATTAGCTACCATTCTGATACAAACCAAACAATGTATGTTAGGCTAACAGAAGAAAATAATAATAATAATAATAATAACAATAATAATAATAATAATAATAATAATAATAATAATAATAATGGTAAGGATAATAATAATAATAATAATAATAATAATAATAATAATAATAATGATAATGATAATAATAATAATGATAATAATGATAATAATAATAATAATAATAATGATAATAATAATAATAATAATAATGATGATGATGATGATGATGATGATGATGATAATAATAATAATAATAATATCATCAACAACAACACCAAATATAATACTAGTGACTGAATTAAAACAAAAATGTTAAGCAAATGTCTAAAACATAAAAACTAAATTTCTGAACTGATTTATGTCGTTCTGAATACAAACATAAAAGATTTTTAGCTCAGCTAGGCTTGCCAATAAACAAACCTAATGCTCTCTCTCTCTCTCTCTCTCTCTCTCTCTCTCTCTCTCTCTCTCTCTCTCTCTCTCTCTATCTATCTATCTATCTATCTATCCATCTCTATCTATCTATCTCTTTATCTATCTCTATCTATCTCGTTCTTTCACTTTCTCTGTCTCCCTTTTTCTCTCAGCAGTGGTGGTAGTGGTGGTGGTTGTTTTGAGGTATTGGTGGTGGTAGTTGTGGTGGTATTGGTAGTGGTAATTGTGGTGGTGGAGGTGGTGGTGGTGGTGGTGGTTGTGCTGGTGGTGGTAGTTATAGTTGTGTTGTGGTAATGTTGGTGGTCGTGGTGGTGGTGGTAATGGTGGTGGTAGTTGTGTTGTGGTATTGTTGGTGGTGGTAGCGGTGGTGGTGGTAGTGGTGGTGATAGTAGTTGTGGTGGTAGTAGTTGTGGTGGTGGTGGTGGGGTGGTGGTGGTAGAACTGGTGGTGGTGGTGTTGGTGGTGGTGGTGGTGGTGGTAGTACTGGTGGTGGTGGTGTTGTTGGTGGTGGTGGTGGTGGTAGTTGTGGTGGTGGTGATTGCTGCTACCGTTTGTTTTTAATCATGGTGAAGTTGCTGCTGCTGACATTGCAGTTGCTTTTGTTGCTGTTGCTTCTTGGTTCGTGTTCCGTTTGTGTGTCTGTGTGTGTGTGTATGCGCGCGTGCGTGTGTATGTGTGGTGTGTGTGTGCGTTTGCGCATTTGATGACTATGTTGGCCATGATGTTCCTGAAAACTTTGATAATGAGGAGGAGGAATAGGAGGAGGAGGATCCTCATCACTATCACAATCATCATTATCATCGTCTGGATCATATTCACCATCAACAGCAGCATCATCCTCATCATCGTCCATCATCTGCACCATCGTTATGGTGCTGATGGTTATGGTGACGATAGTGAATGTTACTGATGATGGTCACGGTTGATTTATTTGAACTGGGTTATCCTCCTCCTTCTCTTCCTCCTCCTCATCATCATCATCTTCATCATAATCTTTGTCGTTGATGTCGTTGTCGTCGTCGTCATCAGAATGATGATGTTTGTTATAGTTATGGAGGTGAGGAATACACCATAGTTTGAAGGTGAGAATGAAATAGATGATTCTGATGACGGATCGATGATGTCAATGATGAAGTTTGAGAGGAGGAGAAGGAGCAGATTTTTGATCAAAATTATTCCAATCGATCCTTTTTTTTTTGTCATTGGGCACCGTCTATCTCAGCACCAATATATACTTCATCCAATATATCCTTCTTCAAGACTTTATGGCGTGACATTTCTCTCAAGTTCAGTTAAAATGTGATGCTTCGATGTATTGGCTCAGAGGATAGATTTCAGATGTACAAAATTCAGAGCGTGAAAACTTCGATATTGAAGTAACAAGCGGGACCATGCTCGCACACACATGCACACACAAGGACACACACGCATGCACATATGCACACACACTCATACACGCACACACACACGCACACGCATGCGCACGCACACACACTCACACACACACACTCACCTTCACTCAAACACCCAAACACACACCTTCACACAAACATGTAAAATATTAAGGCAGCAAGCTTAAGACGGCGAGCTGGCAGAAACGTTAGCACGCCGGGTGAAATGCTTAGCGGTATTTCGTCTGCCGCTACGTTCTGAGTTCAAATTCCGCCTAGGTCGATTTTGCCTTTCATCCTTTCGGGGTCGATTAAATAAGTACCAGTTACGCATTGGGATCGATATAATCGACTTAATCCGTTTGTCTGTCCTTGTTTGTTCCCTCTGTGTGTAGCCCCTTATGGGCAATAAAGAAATAACAAATATGTAAAATATTGTTAGTGTGTATGTACTGATGTATATGTATGTGTATATATATATATTATATATATATATATATATATATATATATATATAATACACGCACGCATGCACAAACACGTACATGTGTATACACACACATATACACACACGCACACACACACACCACACACACACACACCACACACACCAACACACATATAACGTCCTAAGTTACTACTTGCAGATGTCGTGGTGGATGTCTGTATGTCAATATAATTAAAGGTATTGCTGTGGTCATAACACCACTTCTTTAATGTACCTTCAACCATTACAATATATTGTTGCTTCTCAACAACGTTATTGTGGTAAAAATCAGTTTCACATAGCATGCTAACCAAATGGGGTTATATATGTATATATATATATTATATATAAAATATATGCATATATACATACATATATGTACATACCTATATCTATATGTATATATACATGCATTTATGGGTACAGGACATCACAAAAACGTTGAACAAAATGAGAAACGAAAACGCAAAAACAAAAACATGGAAACGAAGTTTTTTTTCAACAACGAAAAAACAGAGTACAAGACATACAACACAAGGAATATTCCCCTTCTTCAGTTGTCCCTGTTTCCTCTACTCCGCGTTATACACACACACACACACACACACACATATTTATATATATATTATAATCCGTCATATATGAGGCAGAAGTCACTGCAACGCTAGATAATAACACAAACGATAAAAAGAGTTATACCGGACTACGTGAAGGAGAGTTTTAGAATCGGTGTACTAATCACATAGCTTCCTTCCGACATAGCGACAAAAGCAAACCTACGAAGGTGCCTCGCCACGTATGGAGTTTGAAATCGAACGCAACACAGGTACGATGAAGTGGAAAATAATCGGAAAATTCACATCACATGTTAACGGATCGAAAGATGTAAGCTATGCTTAGCTGAGAGATTTCACATCCTTTTTAGATCTAAGATCTCCAATTCACTGCTGGACTCCAGATCCGAAATTTTCAGTGGTGGTAAGAATATGCTTAAGTTCCTGTTGAAGAATTAAGAAGTTTCTCCTTTACCTGGTTAATAACGGTACCATAAACTCTATGCCTCTATTTTTTCAGCCTTAAAATTTACGGTCTAAGGGAGATAACTCTTTTCTCCATTTGCTTCTGTCTGATTACTTTTTCGTTATCCGGTTTTTCAACCTTCCACATTTTCTATGTGCTCCCTTTTCGCCTGTTTTCGTTTCTTCTCCCATTGTGCCGAGAATTGAGACGTGTTATGAAACAACGTCTAGCATGCTCTCAGTACATGCAATTAATACTAGCACATAAAAACATATATTGTGTGCATTAGATAATCAGATATAGAGTCCTTTTTTGTTGATCTTACCATCACAGAACAAATCCCTTCTTTCTCCTTCTCTCGTTGGTCACTGATTCTGTCCCCTGCCTTCCACCCTCTTTGATTCCCTCTCTCTCCTGTCTCTCTTCTCTCTCTCTCCTGCGACCTGCTGCTTCTTCTTCAACCATTCTGTTTGCCTTCGTATCTCGACCAACCATGTGTCCCCGCTACCGAAACGGTAATTTTTCTACGCCAGCTGCTATGTTGTTGTTGTTTTGTCTCAATTTGGTCTAAAGTCGTATGACAACCACCGTTATATATATTTTGTTTATTCATTACTGTTTCAATTTCGTTTTCGTCTCTTGTATTCACATCCGTCTTGTGCGTTCACATTCCTGTCTTCTACCAAGAAATCTAATGCTTACAGCTTAGTTTTTTTTCTTGGGGCTGGCCGAGTTGGAGCAAATATCAGAATTGAACAGCCGAAATTTGCTATGATGATTCGGTGTCTGACTGAAGATTGAAGGCTTCGAATGATTGTCTGTGTTCCGTCCGTGTTCGTCCCTTCCTGTATTTCACGTTCATTATATATAAAAACATTCATTCTTATATTTTGCGGCGTTACGTGCACACCCCCCCCCCCCCGTTTGTTTGTCCAATTTTAAACCCTGCACGACTTCTATACACTGTCTTTTACTACCCGCCATTGCTTCTTCACCAAACTTTTTGGCGCCCTCCGATTCTTCCCCTCTCTTCCTCCCATCCTCCTTAATCCCTTTCTTCCTCTCTCTCTCTCTTGGTCACTGATTCTGTCCCCTGCCTTCCACCCTCTTGATTCCCTCTCTCTCGTCTCTCTTTCTCTCTCTCCTGCGACCTGCTGCTTCTTCAACCATTCTGTTGGCCTTCGTATCTCGACCAACATGTGTCCCCGCTACCGAAACGGTAATTATTTCTACGCCAGCTGCTATGTTGTTGTTGTTTTGTCTCATTTGGTCTAAAGTCGTATGACAACCACCGTTATATGTATTTTGTTTATTCATTACTGTTTTCAATTTCGTTTTCGTCTCTTGTATTCACATCCGTCTTGTGCGTTCACATTCCTGTCTTCTACCAAGAAATCTAATGCTTACAGCTTAGTTTTTTTTCTTGGGGCTGGCCGAGTTGGAGCAAATATCAGAATTGAACAGCCGAATTTGCTATGATGATTCGGTGTCTGACTGAAGATTGAAGGCTTCGAATGATTTGTCTGTGTTCCGGTTCGTCCCTTCCTGTATTTCACGTTCAGGATATATAAAAAAATTCATTCTATATATAGATATATATATATAATATATATATATATATATATAATATATATATATATATATATATATATATACTATATTATATATAGTAGAAATATGTTACGAAAAGAAATATAAAAATACACGTGGAAATGTAAGGTAATCACGAAAATGCATATTGCAAATAGAAAAAGGCTTTTTATGACAGGTAGTGACAAATATATACATTTAGATTGACAGAGGTAGTAATATATATATATTACACTGATGATGTACTTATACCTTTAACTGGTTTTCGTGAAAAAATAGAATCTACGTCTGTGGTGTATTTGTGCGTGCTTGCTTGTGCGTGTGTGTTTGTGTATGTGTGTATGCATATGCTTGTGTGTGGGTGTACGTGTGAGTTAGTATGTGATTGTGTAACGCACTCATAAACAAAATTGTTAAGTGCTGCAATTTACTCCTTTATATTTATTTGTCATATTCTTTTTTTTCTATATAGTCAATAATATCTTACGATGATTTGTCGGCGTCGAGATCGAAGGACGGTACGTGTTTTATGTAGCATTTATGGTGATATATGTTGGAGGACATCCCTTCATTGATTTATCAACCAACACCACATATATAGCAATAGTTAGATGTTGTTTACAGTTTGTCACTCGCCTACAGAATACATGCATATACACATGCACATATTCAGATACATATATTATACGATTAATTGGAAAATATATGTGTTTATATATGCATATACATATGTATATATACATATGTATATATACATACACGCATATTTTCAAGTTTTTTTCACGTTTTGTTTTTCTTATATTCTTACTGTCAAATGTCCTTGTTTCTAAAAATATCTATAGCGCATAAACAGAGCCTGAAAGATTGCTTTAAGTTACATTGCGTATTTTACAAATATGCCTGTTCAAGTATCATAATGGCATGAAACTATAAGTAGCTCTTTCGGTTGTATATTTAATTTGATATCTATCTTTCAAGGGATTGAGTACTATTTTGTTGATTTAAACAATATATATATATATATATATATATATATATATTATATATATAGAGGCGCAACGGACCAGTGGTTAGGGAAGCGTACTTGCTGTCGTAGGATCGCGGTTTCGTGAATGTTTATTGAGCGTTGTGAGTGTTTATTGAGCGAAAACACCGAAAGCTCCACGAGGATTTGGCAGGGGGTGGTGGCGACCCCTTTGTACTCTTACGACACAACTTTCTCTCATTCTTTCTTCAGTTGCCTGCTCGCTTAGCCAGCGGGGTGGGGTTCCTTGAAGGCTAAAACAATGCGAAGCGCATTGTGGCAGTGATGTGTAGCAACATCTGATAGCCTGGTCGGTCACGGTGATATATAATATACTATATATATATTACTATCTATATATATAGTCTTTCAACATGTGATCTCTTGAGCACCACCACCAAAAAAAAATTTTTCCTCTGTGTTCCCTTCTCGGGATCTTTCCTTCTCCTTTGTTTCCGACGAAGAGCTCCGCTCGAAACGTTAAACCCTCCTTCCCTTCTTTCCTGAGCGTCAAATAATACTTTAATTGTTCCACGTCCTCGCGTTGCTGTGTTTTTTCTGTGTTTTCTTGTTTGGATTAACTAACTATATATATATGTGTGTGTGTGTGTATATGTATATATATATAGTATAATAAGAAGGAAGCTATTTAAGGATGTTGTGAAAGTTTCGTAGAGGTGAATAACTGGGAAGCATCGGCTGATAACCATGCAGCATAGATAATGCTTGTCTAGAATAGATGATATGTCGAAGAGAACAAAAACGAGTGAAGCATGCTGCTTGAAGCATTCACTCCGCATGCAGGACCGAAGTGTAGTACCTGCTGAAATCTAGTTGAAATTGAAGTTCAATGTGTGGTGACGAATTTTTCTTTTAATTGCTGGATTAGTCAACCACCTCAGCTCACATGAATAACAAATAACAAATTGAGCAGCTTATGAGATAGTTTTGTGACCATATTCTCCGGGACACATTCGTAATGAATGTGCTGGTGCCTGACCAGGCATGTGGTAAACTGCAATAAAATCAACAGGCATGCATACATATCTCTTATCTTTTATCTTTTCCTTGTTTCAGTCATTGAGGAGCGGCCATGTTCAGATTCTGCCTTGAAGTGTTAGTCGAAAAAATCGGCACCAGCGCTAATCTTTTTAAACCCGATACTTATTCCATTGTTCTCTCTTCCCGAACCTCTAAATTACAGGGACGTAAACTAACCAACACACGTTGTAAAGCAGTGATAGAAGACAAACCCATACACAAAGACACACATACACACACAAAAGCACACACAAACACACACATTAACACACACATGTACTTATATATATATATATATAATATATAAGTTGAGCTAGGTGGAGGCGCAATAACCCAGTGGATTTTTCAAGCCTGGTAGTTTCTATCACACAGACACACACGTACACACATATATATGTATAACCTATAGAAACATATATTATATTGTTACGAGGGGACCTCCGATTCGAACTGTTACGGAATCCCTCACACACAGGCCCGTTCGATGCAGCGAATATTTTCGCCACGGAAACTCGGAGAGGAGAGATAGATACAACAACAACAACAGCAGCAGCACAGAGGCAATCGAGAGAGACACAAAGAGGCAACGCACAACTGGCTTACATTTAACAACTAGTTAATATGACATCAATTGTTCAACATCAATTACATTTAAAGATACATCAGGTAAATACAAGCAAGTAACAGAATCAAAACACTCATATAGGTATAAAAAGATACAAACGCGATCAAAGCATTACATGCAAACAATATAACCGTCCGGTAACAACACACATCAAGTTTCAATACATCAGCATTTCAAGAGTACCCGTCCGAAGACACAGTTCGTTTCAAAACCATCAACAAGTCATATACAGTTCAAGGGACATTGTAGGCCTAACAGTTCAATGTTCATTATACAATGTTCAAATCACAACACTGTACACAATGTCCTTACAACAATTTCACATTGTTCTTTAAATTCCTTTTTACTGTCTCATTTCTTTTCAACATTTCGATACATCGATTCTTTTTCCTTCTTTTTCTTCACATATCAATACACAATTCACGTACCTTAATTCCTACTAGAATAGCCAGTGTCCCATATTGTAGTTCCTCTCTCTCAGTACCGCTAGCTCCAACTTGCCAAACTCTTGCCCCGAATTCCCAAATCCACGCTCCTAAAATCCCAACTGCTCGCTTTGACGACCGAATACCGACTGTCCAAAAACCCCTTGCTCTATCACTCCCCTCAATCTGTCTTAGCACTGCTAATATTCTCTCTATCTGCTCTCAGATTCCTTAATCTGCCTATCTTCATCGACGCTGCCGCTGTCACTCTCTCATGACAGCTCTCAGATCCCTTCCTCTGTCTTTCTCACTACTTTCTTCTTCCTCTTCTTCACTGTCACTAGATTCTTCCTTACTCTATCTTCCTCGGCCCCTTCTTGACCGGCGAAAGGCCAAA
>NC_043003.1:54099735-54109735 GCF_006345805.1 Octopus sinensis | reverse complement strand
ACAATAAAAAACTTTACAGCAGTTCCGTTCCACACAGTATACAAATACATATACAAATGCGGACCTTTTTACCTAAATTTTCTCCGAATCCGAGATCTTATCGAAGACGAAACCGATGCAAAACACCCGTTAAAAGAAGGTTTTGTCAAGGTGAGATGATAAACAAATAGAAGCAAAGAAGAATGACCACTCCAAGCTGAAGTTCCTTGATCAGCCTCAGCTGGAAGCTCTAATGTATCAGTCGGAGTGCATCTTCCATGCGTCCCCATATTTTGTACGCTGTATACTTCTTATCTCATTCCCCCTATGCACCATTTCTTCCCTTTATTCAACGTCCACCCCAAGAGACACACACGCAAATTGTAGACTTTCCTTCAAATGCCTTCCCTCATGCCCATTCGCAATGAACGAGCTACTACTACTACTACTGCTGCTGCTACTACTACTAATACTACTACTACTACTACTATGGTTATTATTACTACTACTGCTGCTCCTGATGCTATTAGAACAACTACTACTACTATCATACTTACGTTTTCCAAGAATATCATGTACCCTCTAACCCCTCAAAACAAGGATTTTGCTAAGCGTAACATTTTTTTTTTCTTATTTTAATATTTTCTTCGGCGAACCATTTTGAAACAATATGAACGTCTCTTCTATACCGCTGAGAAACACTTTTGGACATTTGGAACATAATTTAGTTGTGACTACGTTTAGCTATGATGGATTGCTGCTAACAGGAAGACAATGCCTAGCCAGAAAGTTAACTGGATAAAACAGTAAGAGAAAATAAAAAATAAATAAGAAACAAATGTAATTTCACATGATGTAAATATTCAAAACGTAAAAGCAAAAAAAGAAACTGACTTGACACTTTTTACGTGCGAAAGACAACAACAGAACAACGACAAAAGTCTACAGATGTAAATACACTTCTTCACAAGCGAAAGAAAGTAAACTACATCCATCCAGTAGAGGGTCAGAGACAGAAGAGAAGTGGGGGAAGAGGGAGCAAATTTATGTAGACTTGCTTTGCTAAGAATTTAAAACGTTTCCTTCTGTCATCAAAATAACAAATATTTATCTTTGTTCATGAGTGGAGATATATCTCTTCTATCGGTCAAGGTAGAGTTTAACTGAAGATCGAACAAGGAGTCAAACCAAGCTAGCTCATCACAGACCTGTCAATGCACTACTGCCATAACGCCTGTATATATATATATATATATATATATATATATATATATATATATATATATATATATATATATTATATATATATATTATATATGCACAAAGTTACATAGTACATGTATGTGTGTGTGACGATAATACAGAGTCACGTTCAAGATCGATTAATACTGGCTTCTGCTTTCGGTTGGATAGTCGCAATGTACAGTGATATCTACACGGTAGTTAAGGTGAACATTCACCTATAGGAACCATTCAGCATCGGGCGGTCATTCTCTCTTGCTTCCTCCTCTCATCTCTTCTGTGTGTACGTGCCCTTGAGCTACTATTGCGGAAATTAGTGGCATTGAGTTGGTCCCCACGCGAGTAAAGATGTAGAGATCCGTGTCGGTATATTCTGACGAGGTCAGCGTCAAATAGTGTCAAACACGATGCACACTGAGCTCAACATCAGGGCTTTAGGAGAGTATGATGAGACAGTGACAGGAGCCCAAATCAACCAAAGTAAA
The DNA here is from genome assembly GCF_006345805.1 of Octopus sinensis. Taxonomy (NCBI): domain Eukaryota; kingdom Metazoa; phylum Mollusca; class Cephalopoda; order Octopoda; family Octopodidae; genus Octopus; species Octopus sinensis. Next base: position 54,108,029 of record NC_043003.1, on the reverse strand, counting down.
GTCAGTAGGCTGGTGAGGAGATGGGTCCGTGCCGTCCATCAGTGAGGCACGAGACGGTCATACCAGGGTTATAGTTCTCGGAGCCTATTGTGCACCTGATAATCAGGTGAAGAACTGAGACAAATCAACGAACAAGGTCTTCAGTGTGATCCAGAAATGATACGATAGAAAGCGATTCTTGATGAAGGAAAACATCTACGTCGCATTCGTCATCTATCACCGATTACCTTAGTACTTTGTCCTAGTTCATAGAGTAACAGACTGAGATATCTGCTCTTCCCCTTTTGGGGACGGGACTATAACACTGTTTAGGCGCTCCATTTGTTGCCAGTCACTCACTCATTTGAGTAAATGACAGAGAATTTCGTAGCTGATGACGAACAAATATACGCTGAGGCCGCGGTATCCCCACAATTCTTTACCAGAGATAAGGTTTAGTCTACTTCTGTCAGATGTGGTTTTTCACGACTCATGCGAAGGGCGATGCTTGGTATTTGAAATGTCGCCAAACGCTCACGACCCTCTACCAATCGGGAAATGCAAACGGAAGTTCTACGTTGGCATTATGAAGAGCATACGGTAGAGCATTTTTGGTAGGGAAAACTTTATTGACTCTGGAAAAATGAGAAGCAAAGTTAACATAGACGGAATTTGAACGCATTGCTTAAGGATGTGGAACAAATATCACGAGGACTTTTTCCTGATTCTCTGAAGATGTTGAATGAATGCAAGAACCAGAGTTGAATGGAAATAAAAGGAATTCAAACTACACACATCTACACGTACACACACACATATTATATATATATATATATATATATATATATATATATTCATTAGTCCATGCATCCATACATATATGTACATATGCTTAGACATATACATATCTTTATATATAAATTTGTGCGCGTGTGTGTTTGTATACATAGGAAACAAGAGCTCCTAGTTGAATGTTAACAATTGATGATGAAGCATAAATCTCCGTAAGGCAAGAGATAGCAATCCAGCAACGTAACTGAAAAGAGGAATTCAAATCAAGCGGAGAGCAGTGCTATTCTGAATTTCAGTATTTACATATAACAATTAATTTACGTATTCATTGAGTTGATTATGCGCATAAATTATTCTATTCGCTATACAAAATAATAAGGTATGATCACAAGAGACAAGTAATAACAGGAAGCAGAAACCAATGAAAAGGCATCGCCGTATAACAAAATCAACGCTAATCAATACAGCAATCATGACCAACAATTTTATCATCAACAAAACAGTGGTTGCTGAGCCAGGATTTATGAGTGTAAGTTTAATGTAATAACGCTACAAAGCATGTTTAACTTGAACATCAGCTGTATTGTCCTCTCAAAAGGTCAATTCATAACAAACATACTCGCTTCCTATTGCTAGCGTCCATCAAACTAAAACGAAAGCAAGAAGGAAAAAAAATGACCCAAAGAATAATGCCTAGAAGTGTTACACTTATATTAGACAGCCATACTATAAGCAACACGCGCTAGCACCATAAAAGAGAAATACGAGATCTGGCGAAGAAATAAACGGAAATATAAAAGAACTAAACTGAAACACATTGTCGAATGAAATGCAGATTCATAATAAACAAGAAACAATAAGATCCCAGGAACAGAAATATACAAAACACAGGAAAAGATAACACACTGAAAAGAAAGCAAAATAACCGACCACATAGAAAAAAGAAAGCATAACTCCCACAAACCAATGAAAATAGCATTACAGAATTCTTCACACGCAAACACCTGCACATTTACAATATAAAGAAAATAGCACAGCAGAAACGACTACGCCATATTGCGGATAGGAAGAGTGAATATAATACAAAAGAATGAAAAGAGGCAATAAAAAATAGTGCTTCTCCGATATCGCTCGGCTTACTGGAAATAAGAGCCACAATCCTAACGTCTCAAAAATAAGAAGACATTGGATAATGTAATCCGAGGTATATTGTACAGTGAAATCTGACATATGTAACGTTGAGAAATAGTACAAAAAACTTAAGACTTGAGATGATGCACGCAATTAGTAGACGAAAACATTATTATGCTGTGTTTAAAATCTAAACACAAAAACGGAGTATAACCGCCTCAAAACTGAGTGAACATCAAATAATGGAATCCTTGTTACATTAGGTGCATTATGTCACGATTTGAAAAATGTTAATGAAGTGAGACTTTACATACGCTCTTCTGACTAACAGGTTGACCAGAATCAGAACTCTAATCGTGTGTATGTATGTATAAATCCCTAAATCCTTAAAAACGTTTCAGCCCAAAAGCTGCGGCCATGCTGGGACACCACCGTTGAATGAGCTACACTAGTATGTGAAACCACTTCTGATACGTGGCACTTGGTCAACAACTGAGTTCGACGCAGCTGCCCGCATCTGTGTTTCCTGCCGAGAGGTAGGTTCATGTGGAACCCCTGACAAGAAGAGATCCAGTTTAGTTTTAAAGAAACCCACATCCACACCATGCAGGTCTCTCAGGCATTTAGGAAGGTTATTAAAGAGCTGTGGTCCCCTGAAACCGAAGCTGTTGCAGTAACTGGTCCTGTATTATGATGGTGATGTTGGGATCTTTGGCACCATGCAGTGGCGCCGCGTTCTGCTGTTGGGGTAACTTTCAATACCAAAATTTGGGACAAGGTCAATATATATATATATTATATATATATATATTATATATATATATATATACATAAAAACATACATACATACATATAGAGGGGGGAAAGAGGGAAGGAGGGAAGGAGAGAGGGAGGAAGGGATGAATATTCGATCTGATATCTCTTGTACGCTGATGACTATTGTCGCATACAATGAATAATATCTTTAAAGTCTTACGAATAAAACTTCATTCGCACGCAACTTGTTAAACCTCACAATAAACCTTAAAACTGTTATTCTTTATGAGCCTTGACTTGGAAAATTTCAGATGGATCCTAAACTAACGGTATAATGTAAAATATTGAAATTCATATCTGCCTTCAAATATCTCGACAGCGCGTTTAACAGGGTTGTAAACCTTACAGACGAAATTGCAAATAGAAGGCAGATATCTTTTACAAAATTGCAGTCTCCTCTATGGTTCCAGCGGTAGATAAAAGTAAGTTTACATTAAAATATCTATTTTCAAAGCATACATAATATCTGCTTTTCTCTATGATTGCAAAATATGGATGTTATATTCATAATCCCGTAAACAGTTCTCAGCAAATAGTGTTGTCAACAAATACTGCATCTATCTTGGAGAGACTATGTGAGTTATTCTGAGGCCTTTTGTAAGTAGATTCTGAAGGTATAGAGATTCACTTGTTATGTAACAGACTAAGGTGGGCAAGCCATGTAGTTCGTATGAAAAATGAAAGAATACCGAAACGTCTATTTTATAAAAAACTATATTCGGGGAAAATACCTCTTAGAAAATTATATTATAATACAAGAACTGTATTATCTGAAAGTGGAGAAATGTACGCAATTGATGGCGCATTATAGAGAAATAATATTTTTAATGTCTTCATGTACTTTGAAAAGAACCGCAACAAACACAAAAAATTCAAACGAGACGCATCGAAAGGAAGTCATAGATATTTTAATAATTCATTTTGATTTCATTTAAGACATATTGACCACTTGAGGGTACACAAACCAGAGAAAGCAAACAATAAATCTTCGCCAGCTGAAAGAACATATATCAGAGAATCGTGTTACAAGAACATCACTGAAGGGAAGTTTAAGTATCTCGAAGCTGTACTTACGAAGCTGAATAGGGTGCTAGAGTTGCAAATGCTTGCACTGTAATGCAACAGCTTCGGCATTCGATCCTCAGAAGAGGAGAGGCGGACAACAAAGCCAAGTTTTCTATTTTCAATTTGGTTTTCGTACCTTTCCTCACCTACGGTCATAAATGTTGGATAACGAGGAAAGGATTACGATCGCGAACAAGGCTGTCGAAATGGAGTCCTTCCGAAAGATCTCCAATGTAACCTCATTCGACACGGTACGTAGCTCGGAGATCAGGGAGTCTCTGCTGGTGGAGCCGCTGCTTCTTGACATCGTGTGTTTGCAGCTCCTACATACGAACAAGTGACTGAATTGTCGCAGGAAAGAATCACAAGACGGATTCTTCGATCCGAGCCAAACGCCAGGGTACCTTGGGGTAGACCAAGAACGAGATAATTGAGTAATAATCATAGTCTCAGTTTGTCATGATTGAGGAATTCAGCCGGAAATTGTCATGACGACTGATTCTCATAGGACCCTATGGAGGAGGTGCCTGACGACTCAACCCCCGAGATCTTCCCAGGAATAGTGGGCGGGATTGTCTATCTAGTCATGTGAAAAGACACTTCAAGAGAAATATCTGTACACAATACAAAAACGCCATTGTATTTAACTGAGATGATGTTTATGTGATAGATGATGTCAAAATCTGCAGAATATTAAATCAGATAAAGACAAAACTAATCTTCCCTTTGTAACTCCTTAAAAAACAATGGTCATATTCATTAATGAGTTGATTTCTGCTATATATTCCTGTCCGCCTTTGTGCTTGTGAAGCCAAGGATGTGTTTGTGTGTGTATGTGTGAGTGTGTGTGTGCGTTTTCTAACTGATCAAAATACAGTTCGATGCATAAATATATATAAATGAATGTGAATATCACAGAACAGAAAAGTTTATTTCTACGATTAGACTGGCCCTGTAAACAGTTCAACTAATTGCACAACAGCCGGAAGTGAATTACGCTGGACGTAATTTATCCAGAATAAATATACAAGTAATATTCAAGTCACGAGATATTAAGATTTGTTAAAACTTTATAGATGTTCGTCTCGACCATATTCAATGGCAGTTAACTTATAAGAGTACATTGAAAAACAGTGTAAAAGCAATATTTGGAACTGTAAATATAGTTATTCGTTCAAAATACATTAAGAAAATGAACCCCGAAGTAGCTAGGACAGCGCTTGATAAAACTAATGTTTTAAAACTGTGTATGTATGCATGTATATATGTGTGAGTGTATATGTGTGTATGAGTGCGTGTGCATATGTATGTGCTTGTGTTGGGTGAGTGTAGTCGGGTCAAAAAAACAGTTCCAGCACTCTCGAAGCAAACAACTTCAGAATTCATTTTCTTAATGTATTTTGACGAATAACTATATTTACAGTTCCAAATATTGCCTTCGCTCTCTTTGTGAATGAATATAAAATGGAGAATATGGGATATGACGAACGTCAATGAAATTTCACGAATTTTAATATCTCGTGGCTTGACTGTCACTGGCATATTTAATGTAGAAGATTCTGAGTTGTCTCTTGTTCGATTCCCACTGCTAACACGAATTGGTAAACTTATTACAGAGCCTGCTCGATGGCAGAAATACGCTCAGCGGTCCAGTAATCTGTGTGGGTGTGTATGTGTGTGTTCTTGAATATAGTGATTATTTGAAGTGATTTTTGTCAACCAAATGTACTCAGTCAGTCTCCCGCTCTTTCTTTCCCTCTCCCTTTCACATAACACACAAGCGCACACACACACACATACACACACATACACACACACATACACACATGGACGCGATTATATACGCACTTTCCAACCACATGGTTCTGGGTTCAGTCACACTGCGTGGCACTTTGGCCAAGTGTTTTCTATTATAAACTCGAGCCGACCAAAGCTTTGTGAGTGGATTTGGTAGACGGGAACCGTTGTATATGTGTGAGTGTGTGTGTGTGTGTGTGTATATATATATGTGTGTGTGTATATATGTTTGTGTCTGTGTGTTTGACCCCCTGACCATCGATTGAAACCGATGCTGGTGTGTTTATGTCGCCGTACCTTAGCAGTTTGACACAAGAGATCGATAGAATAAGTACTAGGCTGAAAGAAATAAGTCCTAGAGTTGATTTTTTCGACTAAAGGCGGTGCTCCAGCATGGCCGCAGTCAAATGACTGAGAAAAGTAAAGAATGAATAAAAGAATATATATATATATACAAACACACATACACGCAGGCACTTATATATTCGTAGATACGTGTATATATCTGTACATGTGTCTTATCTGCTGGTGTGTTTCGTATGTAACGCTTGTTTGTGTGCGTGTTTGCGTGCTGTTTATACGTATACATACATATATACATATGCATACGCAAATATATATACATATATATAAATATATATAACATATATACATATGCAAACGCAAATATATCTACATATATATATATACATATATAAACACACACATACATGCATATATATATACACATATATACACATACACATGTGTATACACATATCCATATATATATATATATATATATATACTTGCATATATGTTAGTATGCAACTCTGTACGTGTATGCATATATACATAAGAATGCAAATATATGGATTTGCATACGTCCACGATATATATATGCATGCGCTCATTCTGTGTGTTCGTTACAAACACCAATTTACTTTATTTCCAATTCCGCAATTTAATTTAGGCGAGGTTTCAACATATTGTATTACTTAGGCGTCTCTACAGACGAGAACGATCTAGAAGCATATATACTCACACACACGCACACAATTATATTCACACAAATACAATTATATACCCATACGCACAAACGCGTAAAGATAAATTCATGCACACTATCAAACGAACAGCCACAAGCTAGCTTCATGCACAAACAACACAAATACAAAAGAGAAAAACCGCAGAAATAATCAGAAAAATTGAACAAAACCGCATTTTATATTATTCAATGATAGATGAATTTTTAGTGTCGACAATATACCCCCCTCATACACCATTTTAATTTAGGGGTGTGAAGAGAAGTTGATGGCGTTATTCGTTCGTGATTATTAACGACAAATTCTACTATTCTTATGTGCATTCCACATGCGAAATTCCAGACAAAATGACCAACTGCCATTGTCTCATAACAACCATGTTTTCTTTTGTTTAACTTACTTTTTTTCTTTAATTTATTTATTTATTTTTCATTTCTCATTCACCTCCTCTCTTCATGACGTTCCACTCGTTCTTGCTCCCATAATTTCTCAATTTCTTTCATTCTGCTTCTCTTAATTCTCCCGTACTTTCTTTTGCTCTATTTTAAAAAATATTCTTCGTCTTTTCCCCTCTTCTTTATTTTCTTCCTTTTCTCTACTTCTTTATCAACTTTCAGCTTTCTATTTTATCATTATCCGTTATTATTCTCCTCTTCTTTTTCTTCCCATTGTTATTCTTTCTCATTAGTTTTCATTCTTCATATTCTTCCTCCTCCAGACATACCTACTAAGTTTCTCCATATTTATTTATTTCTACGGTGTGTGTTTGTATGTTGGTTTAGATCGGTAGAAATAGGGGTCGCTTTTTAGTTTCCATCTTTGTTTCTCTTTTCCATCTTCTTTTTCTCTTTCTTCTTCTCTTCCTACTCCTCTACCAACGTCTCCTCATCGTTGCCCTTCTCCATCTTCTTGTTCGAGTATAACTTCTTTTCGGTATTTTCATTTTTCTTTCTACTTATCATTATCGTACTTCTAGAGTTTTCTTCAATATTGAATATTTTCTATTCTTTTTTAGTCATTTGTAATTTCTCTTCATTCTCTAGTAATCATCATCGTCGTCATCACCATCATCACCATCTTTATCATCACCACCATCATCAACATCATCATTATCATCCTCAACATCACCACCACCACCACCACCGTCGTCATCATCCTCATCCTCTTCCCCATAGCCATCATCATCATCATTATTGTTGCTGTTGTTGTTGTTGTTGTTATTATTATTATTATTATTATTATTATCATTACTATTTTCTAATTCTCTTTTTTGTTCCTCCTTCTACTGGCAGTTCCTTTTCCTTTTCCTAATTCTTCTTTTCCTGGTGCTAAATTCCCCCTACATTTATGCATGATAACTATAGTGCATACACAACAACATACGCATCCACACACATACATACACTCACACATACGCACACATATCTACAAATATATATATATATATATATATATATATATATATACATACATAAATACATGTATAAATTAATACATCAACATACACACGCAAATACATAGATAGATAGATAGATAGATAGATAGATAGATAGATAGATAGATAGATAGATAGATAGATAGATAGATAGATAGATAGATAGATGGATGGATGGATGGATGGGTATTTATTGTTTCAGCCATATATATATTCAAAATATATAGGAACACATTGTAGGAATACTGTGAATG
>NC_043003.1:54062235-54097235 GCF_006345805.1 Octopus sinensis | reverse complement strand
GGATGTATATATAAGGAGTAGGGTCGGAGAATGAAACAATCTGATGTTGCGTCCAAGTCCATTCCTATGATTATACGTTCGCAAATTCTGTATGGTAGAAGTGCGTATGACTTCAGTTTATATTCGTACTACATTTTGCAAAAATATGAAATGTTTTCTATCATATTAAAGCTAGTACTTCAACTAGAAGTGTCAGTGTAACTGCTTGTGTGTATGTGTGTGTAAATGAGTGTGTGTGTATGTGTGTGTGTGTAAATGAGAGAGGAAGAGGGGGGAGTGAGGGGCAGGAAAGAACTTGTTTAAAAAGCTCGAAAAAGTTCGTTCAATTGATTTCTCGTGAGGAGTGAAACATTCCGACGTTTCTGAAGTTCCATTTCATCCAAGAGGAGGAAAATCAGTATGTCGTCTTAGTTGTAAGATTACGAACGATAAAGAAAATAAGGTAAGGGAGTAACGTAGATGTTTTTACATATTGCCAGGGAGGAACCAAGGAGAGGTGTTAAACACAGAGTGACGACCGTACAACAAGGGTAAGATATAATGTGAAGAAGGAATAGAAGAGTGTAAAAAAATTGAAGGAGGGAGGTGGGAAGAACCAAGTTAGTATGGTATAAAGTAAATTTGAATAAAAGTCGAAAATAAGACGTTGAAGATACACATTTGAATCTCCTCGTGCTTTCATATACGCAGGTTTCAACTTGCATATCATAGCACCATTCCAACAAAAAAGTGTCCTTTTCTTTTGGTTTCGAATAAAATTTCGCGACAGAACTAGTACTGACGTCAAAGTGACAATCGTTCCCTAAGCAAAATTCTTGTATCTAAATAAATGTACATAGAGTAATTCAAGAAATCAGATTAATTATTCTCCTCCAGTCACTCGTTGTTTTCAAAAACAAACAATAGAAAACATTTCCCTTTTCCTTCCTAATTGATAAGTCGACTCATCGACTCTCAGAAGTATCATTGTATGTATACAGCAAGTACGAATGCACATGCTTATTCACAGACACGAATGTTAACATTAATCTATTACACAAACATTTTAACCCTTCGGGAGCAAACAAAGATATACACAATAATATTCTCATTAATTCACATTAATCGAACAAATGGCATTGGAATCCAAGAATAGCACACAAAATTCGAAGTTACCATCATAGTAACATAAAGGAATAATACCATTCTTTTCTTAAAATGCAGGCTGTGCTATAGACATCATTGATTGTTATCTTGGAGAAACTGTTAGCTGTGGATTGTAGTTAGTTTCCTGTAGGAGGGTTGACTGAGGTAAACAACAGTAGAATTTTTTATAAGAGAGTAAAATTAAATTGGAAAATATATACTGTGTATTACCACCTATTGCGGTATATATACATTTTGTAAAAGTGAAAGAAGAAACTTTGTTGGTTGGAGGATAGATGAAACTTGAGTTAAGAGTGACTGGATAAAATATTAAGCCAAAGTCGAGTTGCTGCTGAATTTATAAGTTAAAAGAAAATCAAAGTTCTTTATATTACAGTGTTTATAACCGAAACGACTCATTTGCCTCGTTAGGTTAGGTTCTTAGAGGATTAAAACAAGTGGTAAATATGAATAATCTTTAATACACTTATTTCTCTAAACAAACTGTACACATAGTCCTTTGAATAATAAGCATGCATACTCTAAAATGAACACACTTATCAACGTGTACTTTTATTTACAATTGCATAAGACTACAACAGTGCTCGCAGCCAGACGAAGTAGAACATCGGTAAAGTTTCGATGTCCCAGTCAATATTTGCTTTAGGCTTCTTTCTTTTCGTTTTGTATGGCTCTACTTTAACTCTTATGTCGTTACCGCTGATCCGAAAAGTTTCGACCGCGACTAACCTATTTTTATTATTTGATGTGTCCTTCATTTCTTACGACAAAAGGGCCTGATTTGGGGACTTTTGTCAGCCATTTTTTGCAGCTTAAGTAACCCTGGGCAAGAAAATTCACCTTATTTGTAAGTGAACGGAGACTGGATCCTTTGTGTCATGCTAAGTATATGACTTGTGCTTATTTTAGCGACACACAAAAGATTTTAACTGGGAATCCAGATGACTTTTTAGAAGAAAACGTTTGATTTCATAGATAATATCCTGATTGATTTTTAAGGTTATATACTGCTTGTTAAGATAACATGCTAATTTTAAAGCTATTTTTAAAGTTAACGTGCTGATTTAATTAATAATCTCCTCTGTTTAACGGTTCTCTCAAAGACCTGTTCCTTTTTCTGTTTTTTTTTTTTGCGGTTCTACCGCCTTTTGGAGGTTGAGAATCAAATTTGTCTTAATATATATGCCTAAAAAAAACTGTAAAAATCCAGTCCATTATTATTATTATTATTATTATTTTACAAGAATATGAGGTCTCCAATCTTTGCATTACTTTTCAAATAACATCCTAGGTATATTATTGTTCTGAAAATTCTCATAAACAGTTACATACATTGTGTACACCACATTTTTACTTTCGTTAACGTGTAGAGAAGATGTAAGGCGCATATTTACGTTATTCTGTTATTTCCTTTCCATAAAATTGCAAATATTTTGTCTTGTTTCTTACGTGTCATATCGTGTCATATTGACAACGAATTGCACGATGCCAAATACTTCGTAAATCCTTGAGTAGAGCTAAATGTCTTTCAAAAGCCATTCTCAACACTCAAGTCAATGTCGTCTGTGCAGGCAGAGATAGTCGTTTATAGACAAGAACAAAGTCACTTTTAATTGTCTCCTGTCATAACAAGTCAAACCGAACACAGCGAATACTCTAACCTTGACAAATATCCAGACAAATATGTTCCTGCTTATTGTTTTCGCTGTTCAGCTGAAGGTCAGCTCTTTTCTAGCTGACCTTATGATCAAAAGCACTCTAAACTACAAAATGTTTCTATTTTTAAAAACATGCTGCGATTTGAGAAACATCTGGCTGTTATTTCTAGCACAAGAAGACGCTCTTTTGTAAAATGTTTTACAGTCGTCAGGGAGAGCTGCCATTATGTATTTCGAATTTTTGACTTGCTTTGCTTAGCTTGGCATGTAGCTTCGTGGTTAATGAGATTCACTCCCGATCGGAAGATCATGGTTTCGATTCCCAAATCAGATGTTGGGCTATGTTCTTGAGAAAAAACAATTAGTGACATGTTACTCCAATCCACTCAGCTGTAAATGTGTAAGCCTGCTACGGACTGGCTCCCCATTCAGGGAGAATGTCGTGATTTCCATCGCTTATACACCACGTAAACTGAGTAACCGGCCTTAAGAGTCCCAGGACTTGAGACAGAACTTACTAGTTTGCCTCAGACGTTTGAGATCCCGCTCACACAATGCCTTCATACTCTGCCAGAAAAGCAACATTATTTTCCTGCATGAGATATAAATGTCATAAAGAAAGGTTGCAGAGAATTAACAGAGTATATTGGCGACATCTTTTTTCAAGTAAAACCAATAATGTACTTTTTTTAGAGATTAAAAATTACTTATAAATAAACGTTAACATGCACAGTCATCAACTTTAGGGACTTTTTCCGCCATAGACTGAAATGCATTTCAGCACCATATGGCCACAGTAATGGTTGATTCCCCAGGTACAAGGTCTCAAATCTTGCGGGGCGGGTACAAACGTTTATTTCGACCCCGGTACTAGGTTGGAATATATTTTTATGGATTCTGGAAAATGTATAAACTTTATAGTAAACTTCGGTTTGATTCGAACTTAGAACGCCGAGAAACTAAATATCACAGGTATTGGTTCTGACAGTTATTCAACTTAACCTCCACCATTATCCAGAGCCATATAATAATCTCTAAATATGTACGAAACCTGAAATTTGGAGGACAGAGATATTTGATTTTATCGACCCTAGCACATAATTTTTCTGAAACCGGAAAATATGTAAGGTATAATCGACTTTTGGCAGGATTTGAACTCAGAATGTAAAAAGACCTTTGTACGGCACTTAATGACACTGACAATCTACTATCCTTATAATATATTATTTTAGCATTGACACGAAATCCGAACTTTGAATTGATTAAATTGACCAAAGTATTTGTCTAGTATTTTATTGATCTTGAAAGGATAAAAGCTTAAGCTGCTGCTGGTAGGATTTTATACCAATTCATTATGGACAAGTAGATTTCTAACACAAGCAGAAGGCTTTTGAATGATAAAAAGCAAGTTTGTCCTCAACGAGATTTGAACGCACATCGTAAAGGTCTAGAACTATAATCCACAATACATTATGTCTAGCGGTCTAATGATTATGCTGACTTACCAAAGACACAGATGCATTAAATGTCCTGTATAAATCTGCAAGTCAACATTGTTATACTATTTTATTCAAATAAATTCTCTTAACGAAAAAAAATACAACCAGGTAAGCAGTTTATAGTGGTAAAACTAAGAAAGCAAATGATGCTAAAATAGTTAACAAGGACAAGATGTGACTTTTTTGTGGACTTCATCATGCCGCTTCCGTCTCTAAGCTACTTAGTTATTTGTTCAGGAATATACAGAAGATTTGTTGGAAACAACCTTTATCTAGATGTGTTGTGGTATACTACACAAGATCCTATAATGATACATGATATTCCAATTACCAAAGCAACCTAGTGAGCATTTTACATCGTTTATTATACAGCATTGCTATAGAGAGAACTTTTTTCTTGGCCTTTACTCTTTCTTTCTAACCTAATTATTATTTTTGTTTTATCTTCTTCCCGTATAACAATAATTTTACTTCAGTGACTTATCTACCTAGTTCTTTCCTTTCTGGTTTGCAACAACCGGATATAATATTTCTATATAATTTAGGATTATTTTCGAAAATATGGTTTTAGTAATATCTTTTTCCTCGATCTCTATATGCTTTAATTTCTTATTTGGGGCGGATATTCTCAGTTATAAGAACTCTATGTCACGTTTTCTGTATTTTTTTTCTATTTCATGTTACCATATCGTGTTGCATATTTTATTTTCATATTTCCTTATCATTATAGAAGCACTTCTTTTATCTCCTTTTCTGTCTTCTATTTCTTCTTCTTACTGTATTTTTGCAACCTAAGTAGTCTATTCTCCGTTTTAGATTATTATTTCGGTTATTTATTGTATATTCAAATACCATTCCACCTACAGCAAAGCATGTATCTAGCTCAGTACTTTCTATTGTAAAAAACACATGTGCGTGCAATAAAAGGTAGGTGTTTAAATCATGTACGCGTGCATATATATATATATATATATATTATGCATGCATGTATATACTTACATTTTATTTTCTTTTACGTATATATATATATATCAATGATTATTCTAATTTGTATTCTTTTCTACATACTTATGAAAAAAGCCACTCTTTCACAAACTGACGCAACTCCACTCTATTCAAGCCAATATCGCAACTTTTTATGTGGGAACTAGAAATAACAGCCAAACATTCTTAAAATTATGGTATAGTCCTAGGGTTTATATAAAGTCGAGATAGACAGCAGTAAGTGTTAAGTTTTGAAACGCAATTATATCATATTTTAATTATATTTTAGGTAAATTTCGACATACTTAATAATTGATGTATGCTCTTTAATAATGTTCTACTTATTTCAAACAGAAAACATTCTTGAAGCATAGACACCATCAATTATGAACATTACAAAAAAGTACCTTCGCTTACTTTTCTTGCATGAGTTCAAGCTTGGGCACAATGTCTCCGAAACTGTTGGCAATATTAACAGAGCATGGGAGACGGGTCCACAAGTGATCACACAGTAACAAGGCGGTTTAAAAAATTCTGTAGTGATGAGGAGAACCTTGAAGATGAAGAAGGTAGAGGACGGTCATGTAGTCTTGACAGTAAACAATTGAAAGCAATTGTTGAACAAAACACACGTCAAAGTGTCAGAGGAATGTCTCAGGCACTTGGTGTCAATATTGCACCGGTCTCAGAAAATTGGTAAAGTGAAAAAGTTGATAAATGGGTACCGCATGAGCTCAATGAAGATCAAAAAGTTCGGCGCTTTGAAGTGTGCTCGATGCTCTTTCAGCGAAACTCCTATGATCCTGTCCTTGACTCAATATTCAGTTGTGGATCCTTTATGATAACCGCAAACGATCAGGTCAATGGCTTGATCCTAATGAGTCTCCCAAACATTTCCCAAAACCAAAGATTATGGTGACTGTCTGGTGGTCTGCAATTGGTGTTGTCCATTACAGCTTTCTGGAAGCCAATCAGAGCATTACAGCAGAGATTTACTGCAATCAACTCGCTGAACGGCATGCTCACTTACCAAAAATGTGCCCTGGAAGTGTGAATCGGCTTGGCCCAATTCTGTTCCACGATAATGCAAAGCCACATGTTGCAAAAATGACGCTGCATAAACTCACAGACGTCGGATACGAGACTTTACCACATCCTCCATATTCTTCTGATCCTTCACACAATGACTACCATTTTTAAGCATTTAAACCTGTTTTTAAGTGATAAAACTTTCAGGTTCAAACCAGAGGTGGAATCAGCTTTCAAAAAAAGTCCTCTGCAGTCAGGAGTGGATGGTGGCATGTTTTTAAGCAGTCGTTCAATACTGTAGAGAAATCAGCACACAGCCTAACCTTTTTTTTTAATGCATACCGTGGGTGCCGCCCACATCGAGTAATCCACCTTTTTTTGACTAAACTCTTTTCGAGTCTATCCAAATCTTCATTTACGGTTTCAATTGCCACGAACGATACTTTTCTGTTTGCTTTAAATACAAATACAGAATTTTCACTTACTTGGAAATAGGCTTCCGTCTCTCTACATTGACCTAAATCCTCTGATAACACTTGCGGGAACATTTTTGTTTCAATTTTTCTTTCAATTCTTCCGAACACTTGTTTTTAACAGGACAACCATCTATGTTATTGCAGTAAAAATTTATGAGGAGGTGTCATAAATCGAATAGTTCTAACCAATCTGTGTCAAACAGATTGATTGTTATCCACAACGAATAATTTTGCTTCGCGTGTCTCTCTTCGAAATGTAACATTGATACAGGTTTTGCCCATGAAATGTAATATATCGCCCTTTACACCACACACTATTTTCGTTGTTTTACGTAATCTCGGTTTACCAATTTTTTCGGAGTGTCCGCATTTATAATCGAGTTGTCACTATTTGTGTCTAACAGTAATTTGGTATTCACGTCATTTATTTGTCCGAATTTTCTTGTTTTTCAGTCGAAATCACTCTCCGCTGAAAACACCTGAATATCATCACTGAATATCATCTCTATCCTTCCTGTTACCAGTGCCAGGGTTCTATAAATATTAGCTTGTTGGTCTCTACAATGAGAACTCCAGTATCCAGCTTCTGACAGCTAAAGCACTTTGCTTTTAAACGGACTATCTATTTTGTAATGTAGCTCTCCACAACCGTAACACGGTTTGGAGCCTGACACATTTTTATTTGTGCATCCCCAAAAGACATCAGAATTTTTGCAGAGTCTTTATCTTGCATTCTTTGTCACATCGTGTTTAAGATTTACCATAGTCTGACATTCTTCTACGACGGCCTGTAGAGATAAATCCTGATTCGCTTGTAACACTTATTTCGAGTGAATCCTTGCCCGAATTTCTCTATCTTCAGGTGTTATAAGTCCTTGCACGAAGATAAGTGATTTAAGTATATCCTGAGTGAGATCCTCATTTTTTTTAAAGTTCCAACACTCCATTCTGGTGTTGAATAATGAACTCCTATCACAAAAAATTTTTGAAAGCAGTTCCACGGTTTCTTGGAAGCCAAACTCACTCGATATTTGGGGCAGAATAAAGTTACAGTAATGCTCATGTTCACATTTCGTAGTAAAAGCCTAACTTTCTGCTCCTCCTACCATGACTTACACTCGTTAAAAATTCCCGTGTGTCTTCTATAATACAAGGAAAACGTAATGCCCTCCTCCGGATTATACGTAATTTCAGAAATGGCGTAAACGAGCTTATTGAATTTTCGGACTTCGCCGACTGTAACTCAATTGTTGTTGAATCTGTTTTTGCAACTTCCGTAGTTGTTCCTGTTGTTTCTCTGCGGCTAATAGGTTTTCCATGATGCAGAAATTGTCAAATAACTAATGTGACTTTCGGACGATCCTCGTCGCCAGATGTTATATCCTTAAGGATAAATTAATACACTGCAACAGTGTAATAATATGATCTAAACAAACAGCAGTAACCACACGTAACGTAACAACAATCTTTTAAGAACCAACAATCCAACACGCTAACTCGAACTGTAAACTTTGAACTCCAGCTTTGAACTATCAACACACGAACTGTGGAACTAGCACGAACTTTATTTTTGATTAACCACTTATTTACTGTCCATTACATTTAATAGCTCGACCACACAGTTCTCGTTAATACTTATTTTTGAAGGGTTTGTAACACTTATTTTAAATTACTTTTTATCTTTATAGTTCGTTCTTATGTTCAGATGGGAAGGGTTTAATATATGCATTTGTGTATCTAGGTTTTTTCGGATGATGATGGAGTTAATATCTCCTGTGTACATATACTATAAGACTATATCTGTCTAGCGAACGAACAGTTGGTGTCTTGTGAGTGGTATGTATGAGTTTTTGATCGTCTATGTTTACTGTTTCAAAGCTCTGTGTGTGTGTGTACACTGTGTCAACTGAGTTTTAAACATTTATATGAGCGCGAGGATGGGCGTCTTTTCTTTCTGTTTTCTCTTTACTTCTGTCCATTCGTCGCTGCTTTCGGCCGGCATTGAATCAACTTGGCTGTCTCTTATAGGACTTGCCCCTCTTTAGGGCTTCTGTGTTGTAGATTTAGATTTCTACTTCTCTTTTGGGATGTTCTCTTTCTCTTTTGCTGGGTTAGGCTTGTTGGTCAGTTGTACGTTGGTAGGTTTATCATTTACGATACCAGTTGGTTCTTCCGTTTGTACTGGTTTGCTGGATGAAGGGTGTACCTCGGCTGCATGCCTTGAGGGCAGTTAGCTTTAATGTGGGCCTTCTGTCCACAGCCAAAGTACCTTGGGCTTCTAACTTCTATGATAATCCTTATTTTTGTCTCATCCCACAATATAATATATTCTAGAATTTCTTCCAGATCTCTTTGGGTGGCCAGGATTGACAATTCCAGGCCACGACCCTGCCAGTTTTGTAGTTGCGTTCTGGAAGTTGCAATGAGACAGACCACGTCTTTTTGATTGAACAATAAGGGTGCTATCAGCCATGTATCGGAGAGTTCTGGAGGGATCCCCACGATTTTAATTGTGGAGGTTCTTCTTCCAAATTAAGTCGGAAGCAACACTAGTTTTTCCGACTTTAAAGTTTTTTTTTAGTATTCTTTTACTCCTTTTTCGGAAGCGAACCTCATTTCCACAGTACCAAAACGCTTTCCTCTATTGATATATTTTATTTCCTGCCATATTGGTTTCAAGCACGTATCGAAGGCATCACTGAATATCATCTCTATCCTTCCTGTTACCAGTGCCAGGGTTCTATAAATATTAGCTTGTTGGTCTCTAGTTCTCCGTGACGGTCTGGATTACCATATCCAGGCTCTGCCCGTGCCAATTTTTATGTTGATCAGGAGCTAAATTACTCTGCCTACAGCAACAATGTTAACTTCAAAAGACGTTCTACAAGATATGCAGTATGTCATTGTATTTTCCTCCATATTTTCTATTTAGGAGTCAACAAGAAAACCTAAGTATCATGCAGCCTGTTAGAAATAACAGCTAAATTACCCAGTCGTAGACGTATTTTGTCTCAATAAAAGACGGGATGTGTGTGAATGACCATAGATTTGCTCTATCAGGTCTAACTTTGGGACTAAAGAACATTAGCCGCAGCAGCGATAAAAACAACAACATTTCTGTTTCATACTCCTCTGTCCACTGCATCGACAACTTCTACTTCGTTCTCCTTCTTTGCTTTTTTTTTCTTCCTCCTTCTTTTCTCCATTCTATCTCATTATCGTCAAAAGAAATTTCATTCAAAACTGCTCAATGTTTAGAAAGATGCCATTTAAAGGTAGTATAGATTATACTTTAAACAAAAACCAAAGCAAAAAGGAGGCGGAGAATGCCGTTGGGTTTTAACAGTTTTTTAAAGAGCATTCCTCGGTTCGGTTGAGCGGACACTATTTAGATTTTATGGCGTAGATTTTAAAATTTGTTACCCTGCTTTATGTGAAGAAACTAATGCTATATTTCAATATGTCTGACTATTGAACATAAAGAAATACACATCACGTAGATATATCAAAATAAATACACACAAACTTATGAACAGATGCACATATAAGCACACGCATAGACAAAAACATACGAATGCAAATATGCATGTCTGTGTGTGAGTGTGTGTATGTGTGCATGTGTGTGTGTTATATATGTTTAACTCTCTCTCTCTCTCTCTCTCTCTCTCGCTTTCTCATTCTCTTTACATATGAGTATGTGTATGTATATATTATACATAACATACGTACATATGTGCACACATGCTCTCATTAATATACACACGTAGACATACAAATGCATATCTAGGTGTGTATGTATATATGTATATATGCACGTATGCGAGAGAGTGCTCATGAATGGTTATAATAGCGTGATGTGGAATATATAAACGCAGCAGCAGCAGCAGTAGTAGTAGTAGTAGTAGTAGTAACTAAAAGAGAAAAGACTGATGAAGGTAACTACAGTAAGTTTTTAGAAGACATCTTATTTAACTGAAAAAATCCACAGAAACTACAATGTCTTGTTCCTGTAGGTTCAAGTCTTTACGCATTCTATGGCATCGTGTTCAAGTGTTTTGCTAAAGACGCATGATCTAGTAGTTAGGATGTTCAACGCATGATTATAATAAGGTCGTGCTTTCAATTCCTAGATTGGGCTATGCTTCGTGTCCTTCAATATAGCACGTCATTTCACATCGTTCACGACCACTTGACTGCTGGGATGAAGACAAGTTTGTATTGATACTGCTCTCTCTCTCTCTCTCTCTCTCTTCTCTCTCTCTCTCTCTGGTTATTTCACCCTGGTTGTTTGACCGCGTAAAGAGGGAGGGGACGAAGAGTACACTTGATGACAGAGGCCTCTGAAACAATTAACGAAAGCATGATACATGCCAACGAGCATTACTCGCTCACGAGTAACAGTTTACTGTACTTTACCTTTTATACGGGCTCCAGTAATTTTTATGATTTATATTTCATTCATTCTGGTATAAATACAAAATGCACATGGCCATTGTTGTTGGGTGGTGATAACACAGAAGGACATGATAACCGCAATGGGTTTCTATTGGAAAGCAACTATTCTGAACCAGCCCTGGGGGCAGCACACATATGAATATACACCTGGTTGTGAAACGCTCAGTATAGCAAAAAAAAAAGAGATTATGCATGGATATGTTTCCCGAGGACTTGAAGAAAACTGTAATAGCGACATAGAGTGCAGCCTCTCTTGAACTCGTGACGGCTGCTACATATCGTACTTCGAAGGCTATGCCTTTGCAATCCAAGAATAGGAGATTGTTACAAATTATCTAATAAGCAAAAGAGACAGTGAAGTCCTTGGTGCAACTGAAAATGTGGATTATGTCATATTTCTCTATGAGTCAGCAATTGTCATTGCAACACGACGTTGTTACAAAACAATATTTAATACCATTCGGGGAAAAAAATGACTGTCCTTGAATAAATAGAGAATCCCTCTGTTATTGAACACACGCACACAAACATCAAGACAAGGAATACTGTCAAGTGTAAACATAACAGGCCGGATATTGTTTCGCACACACAGAAAACGTTTGTAGCACTAAAGAGGTCAGCTGTCCTGCGGACGTGAATATCCCAAAAGTTTAAAGAGAATATTTATGGATAACGGCTTCGATACTTTCAGCTTTTATATCCAGGTTATGAATTCACTTTTATGTCAATAATAATTCTTGCTCTTGGTTTTGTAGTAAATACCTAAGTGACAATCTGGATAAGCTATGGCTTTCAAAAACAGAAATCAACCAAGTTGCATATTACAAATACATTCTGCGAATGAAGCAGTTGAAATATGCAAGACATTTCTCAGGTTTAAAATGTGACATTGTTTTCGTTAGGTACATTCCAGCGAGGGAGCTTTGTATCTTTGCTAGAAACCAGGCTCCTTCCTCAGATGAAAAATTTAAATAATCAAAAACTAAAGAGAAGTCACAAACGTACATGCATGCATATATACATGCATACATATATATTTATACATACATACATGCATGCATACATACATATGCAGTCATATATATATATATATATATATATATATATATATATATATATATATATATATATATATATAAAACAGTGTATATACATATATATGCAGTGTATATATACATATATATGCATATACACATATACATAAGCAATTACCGAAAGTGTAATACGAACTAACGGGTCATACTCGCTTGCAATTGACAGATAAAAGTTATAGACGCATTTTTGTATCCATTTATGTAAGCATACATGAAAACATATATGCCTAATATTATATGCGGAACACACACACACTCACTCACAAACAAATACGAGCGCGCATGCACTATTGGTTTCAAAACAGTGTAAAATGTTTGCGAAAAGTGCCAAGCTGTAAAATGGCATACAGAACCACAGTGTGTGTATCATGTATAAAAAGTATTTTGCAGCACCAAGTATTTGCTACGGAAACGCAGCAATATGACAGAAAAATATTATAAATGTCGAATCAGAGGGTTAATGTAATTATGTCATTATAATCTTTTATGACAGTTCTGAGATATAAATATTGTTGTTTTTTTTTTCTATGAACCAATCGTCTATTATGCTCTCTTCAATAACCTTTTCTGGTTCTACTAGCACTACGAGACAAAACTTCTCATTGTGAGTCTGCGCAACAGAACATAGCCAAATTTGTATCACATCACCGGTATTCCACTTCAGGCCGGAAAATGACTCAGATCTGCTCAGTCGCTACTCTCAATGAGGCTTAAGAGAGAGTCACAATGTTATACAATTCTTACATGTAGAACAATACTACTGATATACAAATAATCGCATTGACTTTCTTACCAACAACGTACAAGCTCTGACCCTGCAAATGCTATTTCTTTCCTCGCAAACTCTTCCCATTCAAACTCTACTACAACGGCTTTCGTTCTCCGAGCTGAATAATTGCAAACGACCAACAACAACAGTCACGACACGTCTTCTTAAAATCGGTTCTTGCACCTCTCATTCCAGTCCCTTACTGACTTTCAACCAATCCTCTCTCTAAATTAGCCCTCCTTCTCGCCTTTATTTGAAGATACCTACTTAGAGATCGTATCTGTCTCATCATGGTCGCCAGCTATACACTTATATTTATATTTATTAAGTCATAAAATAAAATACTTTAGCAGTTGAGTCAGAAATTTGTTTTCCATTCGAATGAAGACTTACTCTATTACCAGCCGGGAGTGGCTACTGAAAATTATATTTGTAAAATCCAGTGCGTACGCGTATGCGTATGTAAGCGAATCTATGTGTATATTTGGCTAGATCATGATGTGTGTGTGTGTGTGTGGTGTTATGGTAGTCTCTCGTACTTCGATATATTGCGCAAATATATGTATTGGGCAAATATATGTATGTGTATATATATATATATATATATATAGATAGAGAGAGAGAGAGAGAAGGAGAGAGAGAGAAAGAGAAGGCAGACATATATATATGTGTATATGTACGTGTGTATGTGTATGTATATACGAATGCATCCATTTATACATATCCATATATTGTGAAGAACAAAAATAAAATAGAGAGAAAAACACAAAAAAAGCGACATAAGTTCCCAATCGATGTTATTAGCTTAAAGATCAACGAAACAGAAAGGGTTAATGGCTATAACGCTTCGGGTTTGGGTCTTCTACGGATAGTAGAAAAAGAGAAGCGGAAAGACCAGTGAGTGTAGTGGTCTATATGTTCGCTGAATGTGTAATTGCATGTGTGTGGCTGTTATATGCACAGACGTGTGTGTGTGTGTGTGTAAGCGTGTGTGTATGTATGTGTGTGTGTGCGTGCGTGTGTGTATTTATGTGGATGAAGAAATGTGTGTCAAATTGTAATCTGTGTTCGTGTATTTGATACGAACAATTATTCAGTATTCTTAAGTAGTCGTGGATGTGCAGTGTGTGTTTGTGGATGGGTGTGTGTTTGCATGTGTGTGCGCACGTCTTCGTCTTTTTCTGTTTTATAAACAGGTTTGTGGGGGGGGGGTTGTGTATGTGGATACAGAAATGTGTCTTTCGTATTGTAATATGACTATGTGTTCATGCATTTCATGCGAGGATATGTCGTATCCCGTTAACAGTTATGCGTTTATGCGTTGTGTGTGAGTATATATGTTAGAGGATCTGGGGTTGTAAATTGGGGCCAAAGTGTGTAGAATTAAAGAGAAAAATAAAAGGCAGCTCTCTGCGAAACTTAGAATTCGTGGGTCCATTGTGTAAGGCCGTGTCAAACTCTGTAAAATATCCTGCTGTGTGATCTGCGGAGCAGAAACGGCGAAAGAGGGGGATCTGATTTCCGAGCGGTATATTACGGAGATCTCTTGTGAACTGATCGCTTACACGGTAGTCGATTTGAGCGTTACATAATCTCACAGTGGTAGCACTTTAAGCGGTTCATGGCGCTGTTAGATGCTCGAACAAAGGGATCAGAAATGTGAAAATGTGTAGTTTTGGGGTTCTATGAGGGGGATGATGTTAATGAGGAACGGACAATGAGTCTCTTATGTTACGAAGGCGCTTGAATAAGTGGAGATGTGGATTTAGATAAAAGAAAGAGGCTGGTAAAATCGGACTACAGGAGGTGGAAGGCGCCTAGGATCTTACGGCGGAGGAATGGAAAAGAAGACAAATGGGATGCAGTTCTGTGCGAGGAGAGTCCCTGCTCTGAAAATTTCCTGCATCGTACCTGTAGCAGAAAGGATATTTCTGTCACTACTACCAGTTTCATGAGAGTACTTTACTGGGAGTCATTCTAAGAAATATCTAATAAAAATATCTTGATCACTCTGGTGGAATATTCGATGGAAAGGCCGTTTTGTCACAATTTGAGGCCTTTCCTTTTCTAGTATATCTTTATGCCATTTCTTTTCTTTTGTCAGTTTATTTTACTGGTATAATTAAGTCTATGAAATTCCCAACTGAGTCATACTTCAACATTTATTCTCGTTTGGCTAAAATCGGGCAGCCAGAAACGAATATGATTAATTGCTTCAGCCCAACCTTTCCTTAGTCAGTATTTAATACATTCTATTTCATTGTATGTTTTTGTTTGTTTCTAGTGGGAAAATCCTCAACTTACACCGTAATCAAAATTCCGTTGGTCTCCGATTTAATCCGGAACTTCTAGAAAGCCACTGCTGATATCATTCTTTATCTATTTATTCGTTTTTAGTTTTCTCGGGTATTGATCATGAAAGGGATTTTTCTAAATGTCATTTTAACATGACAATGTGTAACCTAATCTTTTGCATATATTTTAGATTTTTAACAAACTGTTGTTAGTATTTTTACCTCACAACCAACTTTTACTCCAGGCTGTGTCTAACATATCTTTTGGCTTCCTTAAAATCTGACATCGGATCTTTTTAAGCTAGCTATGTAAATTTTTCATTATTATTTACGAGATGTGTTTCTGCTCTACAGCAGATATTTTATAATACTTTTCTCGATGCAGGCCTTTATCTCCGTGTATTTGTTGTAACTATAATCCTTCTGTGAGTAGTCAGATTTAAGGTAGGATATTCTAAATGTAATCATTGTTTATCTTGTTTTCTTGTCTGGTCTTCAAATTCACCTAGCGACCAGTTGAGAATATTACTTCTCTAACGTACTACTGGGACAACTAAAGTATCGATGCATATCACGTTTCTCTTTTTTACACATTTAGCTCTGTTTTAAGTATTAATCTTATGCGTCTCAAATATTCATTCTTAGCTTTTTCAGTGTTGTACTATGTCTGGAACGTTAATTCCTAAGTATTTGTAAATCTGTGCTTGGTCGAATACACTTAACCCTTTTTTTTTTCCTAACATGACATTAATGTTCTTAATTAACTTTTTTCCAAAGTTGAGTTATAGCTATTATTATTATTATTATTATTATTATTATTATTATTATTATTATTATTATAATTATTATTATAATTATTATTATTATTATTATTATCATCATTATACGAAAAATCACAGTTTAATTTGCTGAGTATGCTGGAAGTTGTCAGCTGTCCACAGCCAGCAGAATAAGGTGACACTTGTTTACTGGTCATGCTTCCAGAACCACTCAAAGAACTTCACACTTGCACCAATCTTTTTCGGCCATGCTGGTAGCTGAGTGCTGATACTTCCAAGTGCACCAATTACTAATGGTATCACGTCTACTCTCTTCATTGACCACAACCTTCGTATTTCCCACTTCAAATCGTCATAGTTGTTTATTTTTCCTTCTTCTTTCATATTGATCCTGTTGTCATCGGGGCATGCTATGTTTATTATCATATATGTTCTCTCATTTTTATTCCCAAGAATGTCTGGTTTCCGGTGTCTGCTCGGGTGATTGCACTGGATCATTACATCTCACAGGATTTTGCAATTCTCATTTTCGGTGACTTTTTCTGGATTGTGACCATACCACGTCTTTTACTCTTTGTAGGTCGTAATTCTCACAGAACTCCCACTGGATGATTTTTACCACTTTGTCATGGTCTCTTTTGTATTCGCGTTGTGCCAATTTCGAGCATTCACAAACGATGTGCCATATCGTTTCACCCCTCTCGCTATATACTCTGCATTTATCGATATCGGTAGTGTTGTCTATTCTGCACTGCACATAGTTGGTTCTTAACGCTTATTCTTGAGCTACGCATATGACTGCTTCTGTCTCTGCCTTCAGGTCACTCCTCCTCGTCCATTGCCACCAATCTTCTAAATTTGTCTTGACGTTCACATCTCTTGAAAACTGACCGTACGTTTTTTTCCTTCCATGCTTTTTCTTTTCCACCCTTTTTTTTTGTTCATTTCTTGGTTAAACTTTTCTTTCGTTACACAATTTTCAGCTTTGATGACACCGGACTTCGTGTGTTTCAACAGTGGCTCCACGGCATTTTTATATATACCACTCTAAGCTGTTTCCCTTTGCTTCGATACAGTCCTGGAAACCGTTCAAACCTCTCCTACCCTTTCTTCTGGATAAGTATTATTATTATTATTATTATTATTATTATTATTACCTGCGCCTTCGTTAAGGCAGTGATATTGTATCAGTTGAGTTTGTTTTATTTGTCTATGGACAAAATATCTCAAGAACCGCTGGATGGATTCAGATGAACATTTCAGAGATAATTGGCCTCGTGAAAGGCACGAACTGATTAGCTTTTACGATCGATCCGGTACCAGAAAAGGATTCTGGATTATTTTTCCTGTTTTTCACTTAATTTTTGAGAGCGGTCGGGTTCATTTATAGCATTCTCGTTTGTAAGAGCAGTCGAGTTTAATTCAGATATTCCCATTTTAAAAATAATTTCTGGCTAATTGTTGAGAGGACTTTGGTGTTGCCTTAGCGGAGGTCTGCGCTCTCTGAGTGCTCTTTGTATTATTATTATTATGTTTATTTTTATTATTATTATTATTATTATTATTATTATTATTATTATTATTATTATTATTATTATTATTAAGACGGTGAGCTGGCAGAATGGTTAGCATGCTGGACAAAATAATAGCAACATGCCGTCTATTTTTACATTCTAGGTTTCATTCTTTCGAGATGAATAAAATGGGTACCAGTTTAACACTGGGGTCGATGTGCATTTATGTGCTTACATGTATGTATGTATGTATGTATGTATGTATGTATGTATGTATGTATGAACATATCGTTAAATTTGATAGTGTATGATGAAATTATATATATTATATTATTAATAGCAAAAGAACTGGGAGAAATTAAGCGATGGATTAACTACAAAATAGACGAGCAAATAAACAAGAAGTCTAATTTGCAAAACAAAATACATAAAACATGATAGGAAAAAAGAACACTGGCTTTATACGTGTACGTATGCGTCTACATGTTTGTGTGCTCGCGCATGCATGCGTATGCATGTATGTTTTTGTTGGTTTTGTGCAAATTTTTTGCACGTCATCTTTTTTTTATATCTCTTTACCATTGCATTCACATTAAATTCAACTGAAATCTGACTTTTACAGTTGAAGTTTATCGAAAAATGCAGACGGGCTTTTATTTTGGCATGGATATCACGTGGATGTGTAACTTTAAGCACGCATATACTTACATGATTATAGATATATATCATACATACGTATATGTGTAAATATATACATATATATACATGTATATATATGTATATATATATATATAATATATATATATATATATATTATATATATATATAATATATATATATATATATATATATATGTATGGATATATATATATGTATGGATATATATATATGTATATATCCATACATATATATATGGATATATATATGTACATGTAGATATATATAGTGTATGTATATAGTATATATATATATATATGGATATATAGTGTATATATATATATATATAATACATATATACGCACATGCACACATTTATTGTATATGTACGCTTGCATGCATGTGTGTGTGTGTGTGCAAACGTGTATGTATGTATACGATGGTATTTATCCATACACACTTATATGTGTATACATATGCGAATTTTGCACATATTACTGATAAGCCTACCTAAAAGTTACAAACAGAAATTATACATGTATGCAAATTGGGGTATATACTCATTTTTATATTTAAATTTTTTTCCTTAAAAAAAAAAAAAAGAATTTGTCTTTGCTTTTAAAAATATTTTCCTGCTATCTTTACATGTGTTTGCCTATATTTTACTTTAAAAGAGCATACGAGCTATGAATATCTTTGTAAAATGTTAGTATTTCTTAGAAGGTTCGAGTTTGTTTATGTTTTCACTCCGATTTTTTTTTCTTTCTTATAACCGAAATAGTCTTTATGGGAAATAATTTATATATATTTTTTTTTTCATATATTTCATGTTTGAAAACCGCGTATGACAGAATAACAGATTCGTGTGTGCTTTCTTTCATGTGTTTACTTTCTACTCGTATTATATTTATATTTCTTAGTTTCTTTATAGAAATAAAATCAATAAATACTAAAGTAAATATGTTAATATTTAAGAGGTCTTGAGGCGATATTTAGTTACGTCTTTTTAAGTTGTTGTTTCACATCCTAGTCATGAAAAAGTTTACATATCCTTAGTTCGGAGTTGAATGAAGTAAGCACTAGTGAAATATTTCTTTCTACTAAAGGCACAAGGCCTCATATTTTGGAGGATGGGACTAGAGAATTACGTCGAACCCACTGCTCAAATGGTACTTAGTTTATTGACCATGAAAAGATGAGAGCCCTCGTCGGAATGTGAACTCAAAACGTAAAACCGGAAGAAAGCCGCGAAGCATTTTGTCCGAAATAGTAACGATTCTGCCAGCTCTCCGTCTTAATTGTTTTGAATATAGGCACAAGGTCGACTTTGCCTTTCACCCTTTCGAGGGCGATAAAATGAGTACCATTTGAGCATTACGGTCGATGTAATTGACTTACCCTGTCCCTGAAATTGCTACCCTTGGGTCAAAATTTGAAGCCAAGTTTGGTGGGAGGGTGTAAGTCGATTGCATCAGACCTCGTGCTTGAGTCGTACTTAATTTATCGACCCCGAAAGGGTAAAAGACCTTGGTGGAATTTGAACTCAGAACGTAAACTACCGGAAGAAATGTCACTAAGTATTTTGTCCGGCATTTTAACGACACTGCGAAAATAATCTCGTGAGCAAATCCCCCCCCCCTCCTAGACAACTTGTATGAAGACATAATGAACTGTGAATGACATCATTGGATCGTAGTACGCATGCGTTTCTGCTGTGCGATAAGAATGAATTCTTTCTTATATTAGAGCAACATGCGCTACGTTTGCTGTTGTACATAAAGCTTGGTCAAGCTAAAATTAAATAGAAGCGCTTTTAACAACTTTGAATACAACGTATTTATGTAAAATGATTAAACACGATCATTTATGTAAAATGATTAAACACTGGAACGCGAGAAGCCCTGCGCTGCAGAAATAATCCCAGAGTAAAAATCTCTTTCTAGATCTAGGGTGTCAAAATGCATTAGGCTGTAAATAACGTCAATGGATCGTAAAACGCGTACGTTTCTGCGTTGTTTGCATCATTATTTACAGTTCAAATTCCACGAAGGTCTTTTACCCTTTCGGGGTCGATAAATTAAGTACGACTCAAGCACGAGGTCTGATGCAATCGACTTACACCCTCCCACCAAACTTGGCTTCAAATTTTGACTCAAGGGTAGCAATTTCAGGGACAGGGTAAGTCAATCACGGTAATAATGATTTAAGAAGGTAGGAAAGGGTGACTGGTGACAGAATCAATGTTGCCATTCAACTCAATTTAAGTATCAGAGATTCACTGCATGATTAAACCTTTTTATACCGTTGCCAGCTTATCTGTACTTGTCAGCCTATCGGACCACTCTGGCCCATTGTGGGTCAAGAGGGGTGATCCCGTAATTGGGTGATTAGATCTAGCCATCCGCACCTGGACGAAATTTGCACTCAGAATATATATTTCTTTTCTACCCACAAGGGGCTAAACACAGAGGGGACAAACAAGGACAGACAAACGGATTAAGTCGATTACATAGACCCCAGTGCGTAACTGGTACTTAATTTATCGACCCCGAAAGGATGAAAGGCAAAGTCGACCTCGGCGGAATTTGAACTTGGAACGTAACGACAGACGAAATACGGCTAGCATTTCGCCCGGCGTGCTAACGTTAACAGATACCGTCAGGCACATATTGATCAACACTCTAACAGTGAAGTACTGACCCGCCACTATAGACTGATATTTTATAAACTTTGTAAGGATGAATAGTACATTTGACGACGTCGATATTTAAACTCAGAACACGGAAGTTAGGAATGAATGTGGCATAGCATTTAAGCTACGTTGTTTCATCTCTATGATTTCACTAAAAGAGTAACGAAATAAATAAATTAATAAATAAACTTGCAGAATTTATTTTTATCCCTACGAGTTCCCAAATATAATTAATACCGACAGCAAATTCTATGGAACGATAAAACTGGCAGACAGTTAGTGACTTAATGTTTTGTAGTATGAGGAAGTGAAAATCGGTGGTCTAGTGTTTAGGGTGTTCCGCTTTCGATTGTAAGGTTATACGTTCAGATCCTGGACTCAGCAGTGCGTGGTATCCTTGTGCAAGCCACTTCCCTTCACATTTCTCCAGTCTGTTGTCACAGGCCTTCCTCCATCCAGCCGTCATATCCTAAATTTTCCACTGGGTTGAGTGGGGAGTCTGAGAAGCTGCCTTTGTCTGCTCGTGACTATGAAACCCCTTAAAGCAATTCATTCTTCCTCTCGAGCAACGCTTAACTGTATTAATGTACTTTTTGTGGCTTGGCTTGATATTTTCACTTTCGTCTTTACCTTTAATCCCATTCAGGGACCGATATAAAACAAAATATCGCCATCGATTATCTGTGGACGTGTGTCAAAAGTTAGAAAACGGTCGGTTTCAAAGTTTCCTGTCTTCTGGCCTTCGTTGTACGTTTCATCGAGCTCATTGTTATTCGATTCCACCTCCGACTCGAAGAAAACTCGCTGTCTGAAATTCAAAGAACGACCTCAGATCAAACCCCTTGTCAAGAATTTATAACAAGGTCATAATGAATATATTGAAATAGATATTTTCTAGTAAACTTCATGAGTAATTCTTTTCTTCTTTCTATATGCATATTTCGCATTATATTTATTCCCTATAAATGTTAATAGCTCTGCGTATGTGTTTATTTCAATGCGCTCTCACACGAATATATTCTATCTGTATTTATCTATTTTGATATCTATTTCTCCTCTCTCTCTCTCTCTCTCTCTCTCTCTCTCTTCTCTCTCTCTCTCTATCTATCTATCTATCTCTTACTACATATATATAGAGAGAGACAGAAAGATAGAGATACATACATATATGCAGTTATACAAATACACATGCGTGTATATGTGTATATGTGTGTGTGTGCGTGTGTGTGTGCGTGAATAGATAGACAGACTGTCGATAGATAGAAATTTTGGCATAAGGGCAGAGGTCCAGGGTATGGGCTAATTCGATTACATCGACCCCAGTGCGCTACTGGTACTTACTTTATCGACCCCGAAACGATAGAAGGCAAAGTCAACCTCGACGGAATTTAAACTCAGAGCATTAGAGACGGGCAAAATATTGCTAAGCATTTTATCCAACGCAGTAACGATTCTCCCAGCTCACCCTCTTATTGATAAATATAATATAGTGTGAAAATTAATGTATTCATCATATCAATTTTCAAAGAGCAGACACACCATCAAAATCCGTTTGAAGACAGACATAAGCCGCATAAAGTTACTGATACATTAGCATGATACTGCATACGTATAAGAACATTCACGACCAAGCACACACATAGCACATATGTATGCTATTGATACACATTTATATACGCTAAAATTCCGCAAATGTCCTAATATACGGTTGAATAAGCCATCAGAGCATAATGAAAACGAATTCTATAATAAATTTAGCTCTTTGCTTATGGGATTGAATTCTACATTAGTAAATTGTAAGTTGATATTTTTCATATTGTTATACTTGCGGATGGTCATATTTTGCCAATTAAACACATGCACTATACATTTGCTTTATGTAATTTGTTTTGCATGATTCCTGATGTGAAATCGTGTGTTGAAACGAATATATTGATATTGGCAAAATTTCGAAGCCAGACTATAACGCTGGCGAAGTCGTAGAAATTTTCCGACAACCACTTCTGACACTTTCCGGAGAAGATTTCCTGCCGCTACACAAATAACCTTCCAGCAGCAAGCTTTCTTCCCAGCCACGATTTGACAACAGTCTCCAGCAGCCTCACATTACTGTTTGAATTGAGCCTAAATTCATGTTCAAAGATGCGGGCCAGCACGTCATCCTCACTGGAGACTCACTCAAAGACCATAACTGTTTGGGGGAACTTGGTTTTCACTATACATGGGACATTACATAGATTGTAGGCAAGTGAACTTGTTATCGTTGTTCTAGGTGTTGTACAATTGATTCTGGCAGAAGTTCTTTTCAGCTGAGAATTCGTTCGAGATCTTTTCCTTTGTCAGGCGATTGTCCTTGGCTATCAGCAGAATTTGTTCCCTGTGCCTTTTGTCCGAGTGGTAGCGAAAATCTTAATTCCGAGCCATGGTTGCCGCTCCAATACCCATCTCTTTTGCGAAAACCCTGGATTTCCTTGCACGGATCTTCCATTAATTACCTTGTCCTGCAGTTGTTGGATGAATACCCGCGTGCGAGCACAGTCAGAAAGCTTCCTGTGTCCCTTCCTACTGGCCGATGCTCTGTATTTCGGTTTCAACTGTCCATGTCACGTATTACAGCCTTTACAGTGTTCACAGAGCACCGAAGAGCAGTCATGGTGTCAATATTTTGACACCCGACGCGAATTATCATGACACAAGTAATTCTTTTCCAAAATTCAGATGGTTTCCAGCCCTCTTTGTCAGCTAACTTTTCCTCAGCAATAACTTCCATCTTCTATCTCCCTAACGGCGTTGACTGTTCAACCAGTATACCAAAGTGTTCCTGAAAACAGAAGACATAAAATTGTAAAATTTAACCCGAATACACTGTGTGTGTGTGTGTGTGTGTGTGTATCCGTGGCACTCCGTCGGTTACGACGACGACGAAGGTTCCAGTTGATCCGATCAACGGAACAGCCTGCTCGTGAAATTAACGTGCAAGTGGCTGAGCACTCCACAGACACGGGTACCCTTAACATGGTTTTCGGGGAGATTTAGCGTGATACGGAGTGTGACAACAGAAACAGGAAGAAAGAATGAGAGAAAGTTGTAGTGAAATAATATAGCAGGGTCCCCCACCATCCCCTGCCGGAGCCTCGTGGGGCTTTAGGCGTTTTCGCTCAATAAACACTCACAACACCCGGTCTGAGAATCGAAACCGCGAGGCCGCTGCCCTAACCACTGGGCCATTGCGACTCCACTGTATGTATACTTGTGTGTGTATGTGCGTGTATGTATGTATGTATGTGTGTGTGTATGTGTGTAATACAGGTTTAAGAGCCAAAATTGCTTGCAATATTTGGTATGACGTACTTATGTGAATTCGACTATTTACCTGAGAAGATTTCCTCCATTAGTCATGCAACTATAGTTATAATTTATGTTTTGCCGGTTAGATAGTCTGAGATGTTTGTGTCCTGTGGGGAAATGGTTCCGTGCCAGATTTATAATGTCCATGTTACTCTTAGATTTCGTATTGATCTGCAATGTTGGAAATCAATAAAGCAACTCAATGTGATAACATAAGTACCAGTTGAGCACTGGTGTCGAAGTAATCTGCTTTCGCCTTCTTCTCTGAGCCAAGACTTGAAACCATGTGTGTATACATATGTGTGTATAGGTATGTTCTCTTTCTCTTTCTAATTTAGAATATATTTTGACCGACCACCGTTAAATCTTAAGGGGATTTTGCAGACTTTTATAGTCACAGATATTGTGAACATTTGTACTGTATGAATTAAGGAGTTGCGTTCTCTCCCACGAACTCTAGTTCAGCTATACATTGCCCCAAACGGATTGGTATATATCGTGTTGTTATAATAACAGTACAATTCTGAAAGTGTATCTTGGGTACTGGATTTCCAAACTCCTCATCAATAGTCCATAAATATATTTTTTCTATTAACTCCATTGGGGTCCAGAGGGCAGCTGATTTCCACAGCAGAACAAAAATTTATTGTTTTGGTTCCATCCAACAGTATTTGGTCAGTTGTGTTTTAACTCGGTGGCTGTTTTAATTTTTAAGATCTACCCAATATTCTTTTCACTCAAAGGTCTCAATATGGTCACCTTCGTTGGTAGATATTCTGTTCCTGACTGTTTTGGCCACCGCATCATGTCTCGTGGAAAGATATCTGGAAGAAATTTTTCGCGCTGTTGGCAACAATATGGTTGATGCTTTCAATCTTGGCCATGCACTACCCTGTTGCTCCAACAATAATATGTATGAAGCTGATAATGTATTTTGGGTACTGGATTTGCAAACTCCTTATCAATGGCCCATAATTGTTCCCTTACACTTGTATTTTTCCAACCATATTTGTGCCAAGAGAGTTGCTCATTTCCACAACAGAACATATCTTTGCTTTGTGAGCCCACACAACTATATCTGGCCGTTTGTGTTTTAACTTGGTGGCTATTTTGATTTTTAAGTTCTACCAATATTATATTTTTGACCCACCGATCTCAATATGATCAAATTCATCTGTTGATGGTTTCTTTTTTGTTATCCTTTTCGAAACTGTTCTGACCATCACATCATGCCTTATGGAAAGATATCTTGAAGACATTCTCTCGTAGTTTGCGATAATGTGGTTGATGTCTTCAGTTTTAGTCTTGCACAACCTTTCTGTCTTTTATGCTGTAGGTTCTTGGATTATATGGGTGTAGTCTTCGAAGTGGTGGTATGTTATAAACTTGTCGGTATTCCACGGTACGCTTCAGTGGTTGTGCTTTTCTTACCAAGTATCTTTTCAATGAACTGGTCCTTCTTTTTGTATTCTAATAAATAGATTTGACCAGTGGTTTCTGTGGAGAGATTTGTATCAGCCCTCATTTCATACCTCTCCTCAAGTTCATTAGCTATCCTAATTATGCAGTTGATTGCCTGTCTGCATCTCTATTGATGTTGAGGTTTCCTGTAACACTGAGCAGCTTGCGAGTCAGAACATCTGTCTCATTGAGTTCTTGATGTATGTATGCATGTATGTATGTATGTCTGTATGTATGTATGTATGTATGTATGTATGTATGTATGTATGTATGTATCAGAAACGAGCAAAATATATAATTCATATGCCAAATAATTTGCTTGAGAAAAGCTAATAAAATCATAGTAACATATGAGACAAATTCGATTTATTAAATTTATCTTTGTTTCAAGATAAGGTATAGAGACGCTTGGTTGTAAAAGCAAATCTACATCGAGATGGAAAGGGGAGGTAATCTCACAAATCGCGAAATATTTTGAATGGGACGTGCCATTAGGGAAAACTTAGTCTTTATTTTATTTTTTCTGGAGACAAGACGATAGCTCTGGAAATGGTTCTGACTCAATATGCGTTGCCAGTTAATCAATTATCTCACCTTAACTCCATCAAAACATAATACTTGAATATTCATGTAAAAGAGTTAAAAACATTTATATCCTTAGATATTTGGCATAATTAAAGCAAAAATCATTAAAGAGAAATAATTTTGAGTTGTTAGTGTTATAAATTCTCTCTTCCTTTTTCTTGATTCACGCACATACGCATGGATATATATCTTATATATGTATATGTGTATATGTGTATGTATGTATGTAAATTTACACGCACACCCATATCGAACACACATATATATAAATACATTCATACATACATACATACATACATACATACATACATACATACATACATACGTAATAGATGTATGAATGTGTGTAAATATACAATGATATATGTAAAGTTATGTTTGTCCATGTAGTGTATTTTAGTAAAATTCATTAAAATCTTCGTGTAGAAGAGAATAACTAAGTAGAATAGAAGCGAATCTTATTCCATTACTCAGTCTACACATCTCACCAACAAAAGTTACTTAAAACAAGTGGTTTAGAACAACTAGTTACGATATATCGTCTTCAAACTTTAACAATTATTAAGTAAACAAGAAACATGCACCTACCATTAGCAACGGTTATTTTACTAGGAAATTAGTTATTTATAGACTGAAAATAAAGCTCTGACAAAAGGCTAGAATGAGATAACTTTATTCAATTACAATGCGTAGATTTGAAATTACAGCTTCTCATTTCCTTGTGAAATACTTTATGCTCAGATCCATCTGGTCGCATTTTGTTCAACTGCGATCTTTTCTACAAGCTTATTTTTCTCTTCTTAATTTCCTATCGAGTTTTCTGTTTATTTATCGATACCAATAACTTTTAATATTACCAACACATCTCCGCTATATTAACTACACTGGGGAAACTTCGTTATCAAAATTATATAAATAAAAGTTGGCAAAACGATGTCATAAAAGCGAGTCAATACACACAACATACATCTGCATATTTAGCTGCCAACAGAAAATTCAAAAACAGACTTGAATAATCTATTTTCATGGAGTTATTTGTTTTCTTTTTTTATTCTTTTATGGTTTGGGTTGTTTTTATTGCGTTTTTTTTAATTCAGGTTTTTTTTTTGCCAATATATTTCTTATTCTTGTCTTTGTTGTCATAAAGCTTTTCATATCTTTTTCTTTCATTGTTTTTCTTTATTTTCTCTTATTATGAAAAAGAAGAAGAAACTATTTTTACTTCTAGTGATGTCTTTACTTCCAATGATTGGCATATTTCTGAAAATAACACATAATTATCCGAATGTTTGCTACGTCACCTTACTTCTAATCAGTTAAACAAATCATATGATGTTCAGTAGAAACTTTCAAAAGCAACAAATAAAATTAACATTTTCGATTTTTTTTTATTCCTTCCTTTCTGTTTTCTTTTTTATTCTTTTTCTCCTTTTTTGTTCTGATTTAGAGGTTTATGCTTTACTTTCCTTTCTTTTTTTTTGTTTTTTGATTGAAAAACAGGTTATTTGTACTATCGACTTTCTATGCTTATTCATATATATTTTAATGACATCTTTAAAAAAGTGTGCTATGTTGAAAATATATATTTTTTAATGAAGTCTTTCGGATTCTATGATATTGTTCATGATGTTAAGGAGCCTTTTCACTTACTTATAACACTTTTCAGACGCCGTTACATTTAAAATTATGGCGATCCAGTGCCATTGCTGCATAGAAGAAAATTAGTTAGTCATAACAAAATTGCAAAGACGCTGCTGCAGTTAAACTTCATTTTATTTCATATAATATATTGTTAATAATATTATATAATCCATCTTCAGAACTTTTTATTGAATCTGCATTCTTTATGCGTTATTTTCATATATTTTACTTGGTCATGTGCACACTCGCACATATAGATAAACACATGCATAAACGTGTGTGTGTCTATGTGTGCTTGTGTGTGTCTGTGTGTACATATACGTATGTTCGTATGAATGCACATGTCTTTACGAGAATATTAGCGAATTCAAATCAAACTGCACTTTATTAGAATTCTTGTTTAGCGAAAATACACATGTTATGAATTATATTACTTGGAATTCGATCAGCTACTCAGACAGCAACACAATCTACTTCATAGAGGTGAAGCTATGTGCACAAATGAGTAATGTTAATATGGTGTTTGCGCCTGATACGGGTAGTCATCAAAGAAACTTTTCAACTGTGCAGTGTTATGTTTTATTTTATCTTTTAACTTATTTGTTTCAGTCATTAGACTGTGGCCATGCTGGGGTAACGCCTTGAAGAATTTTAGACGAAGGATGCTAGTAATTTTTTTTTTCCTTTGAAGCCTGGTACTTATGCTCTCAGAGTCTTTACAGAATCGCTACGTTACGGGGACGCAAACATACCAATACCAGTTGTCAAGAGGTTGTCGGAACAAAGATATACAAACACACACACACACACACACACGCACACACATACATACATATATATATATATTATATATATATATATATATATATATATGTATGTATGTATGTATGTATGTATGTATGTATGTATGTATGTATGTATGTATGTATGTATAAATATAGGCTTCTGTCAGTTTCTATCTACCAAATTCACTCATAAGGCTGTGGTCACCCTAAGGCTATAGTAGAAGACACTCGTTCAATGTACAAAACAGTCGGACTAAACCCGGAACCATGTTGTTAGGAAACAAACATCTTACCATACAAACACTTCTTTTATTATTATTAGGCACCGACGAGAGCAGTCAGAGTAGCTTCTTCCTGAGGACCTTTGGGTCGTAGATCATGGACAATTTCCAAAAGTCTTCGGCATGGCAGAGCTAAAGGGGGGGGGCATTACCTGTTCAAGACGAGCTCTTCAGGCATCGAAGTGCCAACAGCCGAACTTGCCCGAGATGCATGTAGGGGGTGGGTGCCTGAATCATCCTACATGCAATTATTCAGTGTCCGTGCATTTGAGAGTTGTGGACTTGTGTGGAGTAGATGCTGTGGTGTATAAGACAAATTCAGTTGTCTACCGAGAGTAAAGTGAAGACCGACGGACTAGCTTCATTTAGCGGAGAAGGAAGGCAGATCTTTCGCTGCTTAGTGACTGTGGAAAAAGAGGCTGTGTGGGGGACACATCTAAAAGTTTGAAGATAGGCGCCTTCCTATCTTGCCAAGCTCTCATCATTTCTTCAAATATCATTAGAAGAGGAAGGTGAGGGTAGAGGGGGAGGTGTTGCCTTCTAGTGTGTTTATCAAAAGGTGGACGACAATGGCAAGGCTGGTGAAACTGAATGGACCGACTCTGAGTATGCTTTTATAACCAGAAGGAAAGAAACTGGAAGATAGTATTTTCCCATGCCTGGGAGATGGCAGAGTAATCCGGGATTTTTTAGTGGGGTTTACCCCGAACCATCCAAAGTGGACTGTCCCGATATTAGGGATTCTAATTATCTTTTTATTTGTTATTTATTTCTGTAATTGCTTTTATATACCCTCTGTTATATCATTTAACGTGGTGGTATCTCCCTTTGATCGATGTAAACTCCACCTGTTTTTGTTTTTGTTTTGTTTTCTGCGTGCTGTAACTCATCCTACAATATTGTCCTCTATGTTTTGTGCCTTTGTGGCCAATAAAAGAAATCATTATTATTGTCATACAGTAGTCTTATTTTTATCACGTGTTTTCACTGCACTACACACCGCAGGTCATTGTGCCTTTGGTATGTATTGTGGTTTGTTGTGATACTCTTAATTTCACTGAACTAAATTCTTTGCGTAGGCTGTGTATGGTGCCTAGTAGTGCTATTTTCTGTATGTTATACATTTGTAATTTCTGGTATTTTGGTTTTGCATTTGTCTGAATGTTTTTAATCATGCCTAATGCACCTACTATTATACGAACTGCTTTTAGGCTCCACATTCGAGCATTCGAGTTACCTCTATTTCCAGATCTTTGTGTTTTGAAAGTTTCTTCGTTTCTTTTAGAGATACATTGCCATCTGTTGGTGTTGATACACTGATTGGAAGGCATTTTTTTCTTGGTGATCTCTGACAACTATATCCGGTCTATTAACCTGGATTTCTCTATCTGTATGTATCCTAGAGTATGGTCACTTCCGCATTTTCTGAGACCTTTTCTGGGGTCACATTAATCAAAGGATGAAGGTCCGTGTCCGAGAGTTATAGAAGGAAGGGAGGAGGTTAACCGGAATCCTCGCCTTAATGATATCAAGAGAGTGGCCTTCACTTAAAACACACGGGTCATGCGTTAGCATTAAACCTAGTGGTAGATTAAATCTACCGCCTGAGACCTGAACGATCCTTCTTTTTCGAGATTTCCATCTTCCAGATTTCACAGATTAGGTTCTCTGGTCGATACGAAGCTTTAGTAGATGACATGTGTTCGGTGTCAATGAGATCGAACAGAAGCAAGCAAATGAGAGATGAACATGTTATCACATAGCCATGCCTACGCCCATAAATTTGGCCGAATGTCATACCGACTTCACAAATAGGCTTATAGATGCCTGTGTAATGAAGATGTTCAGTTTGCAGTCACGTGGTTCAGTCCCATAGTGCGACATCTTGGTCAACTTTCTTATACAGTAGTCCTAGGCTGACGAGTGCCTTGTGAGGGAATCTGGTACTCGGAAACTGTGTGAAAGCTCGTTATGCATGTATATTCGTGTGTTTGTGTTTGTCACTGGCACCACCACCACCAACGTTGCTTGACAACCGGAGTTAGCTTTCTTATGTCCTCGAAATTTAGCGATTCGACAAAAAGTCCGATATACTCAGTACAATACTTTTAAAAAGTAAGAGCTTTTACTAAACCCGTCAAGGCAGTACCCCAGCATTGCCGCAACGCAATGACTTAAACAAGAAGATAAACAATTACAGAACAAAATTTCTTTGCATAAGTAAATCTTGTGGGGATTGTGTGAATAGCAAATTGTATTGTAAGCTCTGGATAAGTCAATTAGAAAATATTACTTTACAATAGTAAATGGCGTTTACTAATAGTCAATACTTCAAGGCACAATTGATAAGATGAATGGTTTATCGTTTCGTATAATTGTATGCCTAAAATTTTTATATAGAAGAATGGACTTCAATGTAGAACACAACCCTCTGTGCTTGGTTAAGCTGTATCTAGTGGAAAGAGAGGAGCTGAGGAGGCACGATGTAAAGATCGATTCAATTCTTTCACTGAACACATTACTGTATAATATTAATCTACAAATCTCTTACTTTGATGAACGTGATGATGAGGAGGATCAAGAGGTATAGTACGAGGATGAACTATGATCAACTGTAATCCAAACGTGACCATTCTGCTTCTTAAGAATGGATACTTTGGAGAATGTGATCCAAAATTCACTTTATCTGAGAACAAAGACTGGAGAGACATGCAATGCTTTTGGTCATAGGTCTGCTCTATCAGAAGTACCATTTATTGGCATTGAATTCTCACAGATATTAACCCTTTGATTAAAAGACTGACCATGTTTCGGCTCCAAGACACAACGGGGATTTTGTCTATGAATGCATTTAAAAAGCAAAACATTCTGTCTTCCTCTTTCGGCGACACTACGTTTGTAGGCAATATATCGATTTCGCTCACATTACATTATTTGTCATTTTAAGTTAGTTGGTGGCTAATATCTAACGTTCATTCTTAATATAGCATTTATCATATGAATTTAATATACGCTAAATAGCGAGCAGTTGAACACAATTTCACTTTCTCTTTATAATGTATCCATATTTGTGTCTCTCGCCTCGACTTCAACGATGAATATAACTGTTTAGCTATTGGATCAATGGACCTACATTCTCCTTCTATTATCTTGTAAGTGTATGAGGTTTATTCTAATGCTTGCTTCATTAATGTTACATTCAAGCAGGTTAAGCATAACACTGCTTAAAAAAGTTCCTTTGAAATATAGGCACCTTCAATTAAGTAGAAGTGCACAGCTTAGAGGTTAGAGTGTTTGGCTCCTGGTCATATGCACGTGAACCAGGGGTGCGTTACATTAAGGTGTCTTGCTCATGCAAGGCGCCTTAATTTAACGTTTCTTCGAGCAACTCAATTGTAATAAGAAACAGCTGACTGCTGGTATAATCCTCTTCCCCTTTAGCTCTCACACTCTGGATTTTCCTAGAAAGTTCAGATGGTGTCTAAGTCTTAAAAGATACAGGTTTAAGTCACCATGCATTGAGGAATGACCCGAGACTTCACGACAGTAAAGTGTTAAGCGAACATCTTAATCATTTGGCAATGTCTGAGTCCAAATATCTTTATAACTTGTGCTAAAAAAATATCTAAAAATCAAGTTACTCTTATGTTTATGATATATGAATAGGCATAAAACTTATTTAGTGTTGATATAAAAATAAAATTGCGTCGGGGTTATAATATTCTATCATTGGAAATTTAAAGAGTGACAACTCTACTATTGGAATATTTCGATAACAGAAGTGTAGTCGCCAACTTGACTAGCTGATTGTACAGT
Organism: Octopus sinensis; assembly: GCF_006345805.1. Classification (NCBI taxonomy): domain Eukaryota; kingdom Metazoa; phylum Mollusca; class Cephalopoda; order Octopoda; family Octopodidae; genus Octopus; species Octopus sinensis. The sequence goes on along the minus strand of NC_043003.1, from coordinate 54,064,272 downwards.
ACTGTTTCTAACAAAGAAATAATAGAAACAATATACTATTGCTGGTTTAAATCTGATATGTTTTACCATGATAAAATAAAATATGAAACCATGAATCGGATTATCAACCATTTCTCTCCATGACAGCGTATTGTCTGTGCGATATCTCTACTACCATATTGCAATAAATTAAAGGGAGATACGTCAGCTATCTCAAAGGAAATAATACACAGGAGCTTGTTAAGTGAAATTGATCCGCTGAATATCAAAAACCACATTGTGAACGCGGCTTTCTATAAGTTTACCACAACTCAACAACATAATAGATTATTTAAAAATTACCATACGTCTATCTTACAACACTTCCATAAGATGCATTCCAAACTAACGAAATCGAGAGATCTTCTTACTTGATACTTAAACTTGCTGAAAATGCCAGCAAAGTTTGCCTAGAATAACATCCTATATTATGAACACAGGAAGGATATAGAGGACACTCTATAATCTCTGATATACAAGAAGGCTTGCAGTATCAGGGAGAAAGAAAGTCGATAATAAGGAATTGCAATACTTGGCTGAGACTTAAAACTATCGATACCGGACAGAAAGAATACGAAGTTGACCACAGTGGTATGGGAACTCAGGAAGTAAAGAGCTTGAAATTATATTGCAAGGCATTTTTATGCAAAACTCTTCTATTTTGTATATGCAATATAATATCATAAATATGTGGGGGGTGTATGTAATTGCATAAATATATAACTGTGGTATGTGTATCAGTAAAGTGATGTTTTATATGCATATGTGTGTGTGTGTGTATGTATGCATATATATCGAGATATATACAAGGCATATATGCATCCATGTATAGGTTTATACGTACAAGCATACATGTAAACACGCACGCATACATACTGCCACACATATATGCATGCATATATATATACGTACACACATACATAGGCATACATAAATACGTACATATATTCATATATATATATATATATATATATATATATATTATATATAGAGAGAGAGAGAGAGAGAGAGATACAAACATATACATACATGCGTACACTAATTCATATATACAAACGTACACATATAAACTCATATAAACCATTGGCAAACTCACTCATATGAATACGCGAAACTTTCTAAACAATTATCGAAAACTGTTCCACTATCTGATAAATAATGAACATTGATGAATTGTGAGACGAAAGTCATGCCGGGAAGAGTCACACCTCACTAACAGACATATTCTCGCATATATTCACGTACTCATATATTCATATACGTATATCATATATTCCTATACATAATATCATAACCCGATACGCACTAATATCTAATGGCGTCCGTTTTACTATTTAAACAATACAAAAAAACAATACTGGTAAAATAAACAAATTTTTGCTTTTATTTTATTATTTGTTATTGTCGTTTTGTTTTTGTATCTTTTTTCTTTTCTTTTCATTAATTTATTTACTGCTCTCCTACTGCTTTCACTGCCATTCATTGAATTATGTAAAAAAAGAAATTTTGTACTTGTATTTTGTTAAAACATACAGCAAAACATACATTCACACACACACGCCCCCGATGCACACAAACAAAAATACCGATATATGTGTGTGGTTGGGTGGGTGTTGAGTGTATAGTCGTAATATGTATGCATATATTCATGTATATGAATGACTTTATATATATATATATATATATATATATATTATTATATATATACATAGATGCATAATATTTGTGTGTGTATGTATGTAAACATAGTCACGCACAACATACATACACACATATGTATTTGTGTGAATTTATGTATCTATGTAAGTATATATATATGTGTGTGGCATGTGTTGTGTGTGGTATACATATATATATATTATATATATATATATCTATATATATATATAACTGTATGCGTGTATATTTATATCTGTATGTATACAAGCATAGATACATACATAGATACATACACACGTACTTATATGCATACATACATACATACATACATGCATACATACATACATACATACATACATA
>NC_043003.1:54054735-54057235 GCF_006345805.1 Octopus sinensis | reverse complement strand
GAGTAGAGAAGGTTGATGGTGTAGGCATCTCTAGACCGGAAAGTTCTCAGAATCCAGGAGCACATCTTGCAGGCCAAGTCAACCTTACTGTTAATGTGGGAATTGCAGGTTAGATTGTTATCACCAATCACTCCAAGATCTCTGGTAATGTTGGATGATACTAGGGAGTCGCCCGAGGAAAGAGCATATGGTAATTTCAAAGTTTCCTCCTTCTCAAAGTGGATCAAATCAAACTTATCTTCATTAAAAAGCATATTGTTTTTTCTGCCCATTCGACAATAGCAAACAGATCTGACTGAAGGCATGTTCGGTCTCTCATGCCGTTTATGGCTTTTTGGAGTTAAGAATCATATATACATATACACACACACAAACATATATATACACACACATACATATGTACATATATATATGTATATATATTCATGTATATATGAATATATATATATATGTACATATATATATACATATATATATATACATATATATATATACATATATATATACGTATATATATATACATATATATTTATATACGTATAAATGCATATATATACATACGTATATATATATATATATATATAACATTATTGGTGAATTGAAGAAATGGAGCTGAACGCAGATTGAACAGAAATCGTTTTATTTCATTCTACACGTGTTTCGAAAGGCACGTGTAGAACGAAATAAAACGATTTCTGTTCAATCTGCGTTCAGCTCCATTTCTTCAATTCACCAATAATGTTTTAATTTCAATTATCCGCACCAACGCACGGTTTCAACGCCAGATGGTTGTACCTCCACCGTGCTGTTTACTGCTGTGATTTTTGCTACTAGGTACGGTTAACTTTGATTAATCTACAACAAGATATTCATCTTTCTATTTCACATAATATATATACATATATATATATATATATATATATATATACATATGTATATGCATGCATATATATATATACATATATATATATTTACGTATATATATACGATATATTTATATATACATACTATATATACATATGCATATATATCTGTGGATATATATATGTGTATATATATATGTGTGTATATATATATATATGTGTGTATATATATGCGTATATATATATATATATATATATATATATATATATATATAGGGTAAAGCGTTCGGCGAGTACAGAGCGTCACATCATTAATGAATGGCTGGAAATCTAAATCACGTAATCAGCTTCAGATGTAGCGCATTCAAAGCTAAGTGCTTGTACAACATCTTATGATTTCCTTAATAGAAAATCTTTGTTGATTAAAGAAAAGTAATTATATAAATATAAATATTAACTAATTCTGATATTAAAAGTATTCAAGTACCTGAAACCATTTTCATGTCTTGGAATATAAAAATGCTGATATAAGATTCCTTGTGAATTAAGAGAAATATATTAGTTGATGGATATTATAATTACGGGACAACTCAGAATAAGTTTCACACTTACTGGATATCGTCATTAAGAAGTGAAGTTTCAATATGAAATCCCTATGTATTATCAATCGAATTGCTTGCTACCTACTAAGTACTTACTAAGCAATAGAAAATGTATTGCTGTGGGCCAACAGAACGGTCAATAATAGAACAGTGAAATGATTTGTTAAGAATGATAAAAATTATTTTCCCAAGCTGCTGTATCGCGCCAGGTTCGCCAACATCAAATAGTCATATGTAATATAACTATTCGGTCAAAACGACTCGGTTTAAATCACAGATTCAGCATTTCTGCGCCTCAATGAGGATCATGCTGCACATCTGAACGTATTTTCGTGAATCTTATGGAATGTAGCATGATAGTTTCCATATATGGCTCTTTATCCGTTGTCGTGTCTATGTCCGAAGGTTTGCAGTGGTTGTAGCTGCAGTGGAAGTGGTCAAGGTAAAGTCGCTCAGAACGTGGCGCTTCAAATAGTGTAATTTAGAACAGTCTGCTTGGGAACATCATGCTCGAGATTGTCCACTAAGGCATAGTACCATTCAATCAGGTGCACAGCACTCTGTATCAGAAATTATTTGAGAAACTAAAGTGGGGTGGCACAGAAAGAGTTCCATCGAGTTCTCATCCTGCTACCACGTTCCCACATTCTAACCATAGATTTTACACCGATATTGGCCTAACAAGCCACGTCCGGACGAACTAAGTGTAAAGCCCTAATTTTGTCGTTTTCAGAGATATGAAAGATGACTGACTAAGTCCAAAGGAATAATTAAGGGAAAAGCACTCATGCATAAAAGATTCCTTGGTCGTTCGATCGAAGGAGAGTAATTTGTAAAAAGGCTTAATGATGTAAATAATACGAATTTAATATATGAATCGAAGTTATGCTTTGTTTCCGTGAATATTCCATAAGACCATTGGCGTAAAGGAACGAACCGTTTCGAACTGGGGAATTATACCATGTTGTGTCGATGGTAGATGGAGAACTAAAGCTACCAAAATACGATGGTGCCTATGAATAGCAATTAATAATA
>NC_043003.1:54032235-54047235 GCF_006345805.1 Octopus sinensis | reverse complement strand
TATCGTAAATCCTCGAGCATTTTGTTTGCAGAAAATAAAGAAATAACAGTAATAACAGTAATAACGTTTAATAAATGTTGCTTACTGCAAGTTATGGATGATTCTTTTATGACTTCATTGCTTTCAGGCTTAGCTTAAGGTATTTTCGCGTCCGACATCACAAGATGCGTCTGAATAAAAATTGCCAGACAGCAAATAGAGACTCGGACATTGCTTAGAAAATATTTTTCATTTTTAACCTCGTATATAGTACGCACTAGGGATTTTGACCTTTAAATTTTTTGGGGGGGAGGGAATGCGTATTATACTCGAGGATTTACGGTATGTTATATTATATTAAAGAATGACAGCAACCATATATGCGTTGTTGTATCCCACTAAAACTACTTTCTAATAATCACATATAACACGAATCGAATTAGATCATCTGATTTACGTATAAATATCAGAGTAACACACACCATGTGTCTAATAATACAAATAGTCTTTTGTCAGTTACTGTTTCATGTTTTCAACGTAGGAATTTTTGTCACAGGTAAATCACGTATTTCAATTTTTGATTTAGCTAAAATTTATTTTGGCGTCGAAATGAATTATTCTCTGGCGTTTTACAATACTTGAAACAGGGTAAATTTTACAACGCACAAGAAAGCTATACATCGCGATTCGATACTTTTTTCTTGTTCTTCATAATTATTTATTACCAGCACCGATGGAAATTCCACATTTTATCATGCATTTCATATTTTCATTTAATGCATAAATTTATGTATCTTCATAATTATTTTTCATAATTTTAGTGTTTTATGATGCTTAGCTAAACAACATATAGTTATTATTGAAAAATTAATATTTACATAACTTATAGTTTCAGCAACAATGTAATAAATATTAATCATAACTTGCTGATGTAAATTAAACCGAAAATATTAGAAGGCCAGTTAATAAGATAGGAAAATTTATACAATGGAAATATTGAAAATATTGGTACACACTGTACACAATGCTTATAGTGGCTGACATTCCTCGTCGTTTAACCTCCTTCTAGGGCTTTAAGGTCCAATGATTCTAAAACTCTGGAAAGTATAATTTTCTGCTTTATTCACAGTTATATAACATAGTAGAAATTCGATCTTTCCTCTATTAAATCGTACATTTGTGTCACTTAGAGCCATTCCAATTCTATTTATCAACGATGAGTTATCAAAAGCCGTCGTTAAGTTGTGGTATTTCTTATCGAAGTTTCAATACAGTTTTGATGGAAACTAAATATACCACAACTCCAGTATTCAGACTTAGAACATGTACTGGCATTCCAGAGGGAGCGAATGGATTCAGAAGTACAGTAGAGTTAGTGCATTTACCAATTGGGCGTTTGGTAACATTTTTATTGCTAATGCCATGGAAGATTGTGTGGATTGATAGCACCAACAGAGATAAAAGAGCAAATTTATCCATTCTTACGCCCTCATTAAACTGTATTTGAACTTATAGAATACCATTATGAAAGAGGATTATAGTGAAAACACGAACAATGAATACATTGGTAAAAGAAATTCCACAGGTCCCATATAAATTCTGATTGATCAAGTTAATAATAGCAAATATGAAAGATATTAAATAAGAGGAAATCTTATATACAAGTACAACAACAAGACGAAGGAATATTGAGCAGTCAAATAAACAAACACGGGGCAGAAATAAAAATGAATATAGGTTAAATGACAGATTCCAATCCTCCATAAGTCTAATTTAAAGATACTCAAGACACGAACGGACTGGGACAAACTGCCAATTTACACATCTACGATTTTTCATTGCATAACTATCATGTACAAATCTCAGCAAGAATGCTGGGAAGAAAGCTTAATCTACTGAAAGGCAAACGCGAGAAATATCATGCTCTGCAAGGTGTCGTCAGTAAAATATTTAAAACAAAAGTAAACTTGAGTGATAGATACACATATACCAATCTCAAGTAATATAACATTCCATTTTCTAGGCCCATAAAAATGTAATAAGCAGATGTAATGCATTCAAGAAGCGACAGACAAATAACAAACTTCTTTAAACGCAGGGCAGAAAATATTGTAGCAGCTGACCTAGTTGCAGCAAGTAGGGACTCAAAGTTATATCGTCCAGTGTAAAAGGTCACCCTAAAAACATACAAGTTGGCCATCATAGAGACGTATGCTAAAATCACATCAGATAGCAAAATGCCTATAACCAGCAAATTGGCTATTGGCAAACATTTGGCTATTGGCGGAAAATTAGCTATTTGTGGAGACTTAGTTATTGGCAGAGAATTAGACTATAGACGGCGAATTGGTTATTGGTAAAGAATTAGCTACTGATAGTGAATTGGTTATAAGCCGCAAATTGGCTACTGGTGGAGAATTGATTATAGATGGCGAATTGACTATTTGCAAAAAAATAACAATAGACGGTAAATTGAGTGATAGTAGCAAATTAGCTACAAACAGAGAATTGGCAGAATCGTCAGATCGTAGGACAAAATGCTTCGCAGTATTTGTCCCAATTCTCTGTGTTCGATATCCAAATGCTATAGAGATCAACTTTGCCTTCCACACTTTCGTTGTCGATAACCTAAATTACTTGTACTGGGCAGTGGACTGACGCCATCGTCATATCGTCGTATGAGAAGCGTTGTGGTATTGTATGCTCCAGCTCTTAGCGTTTTGAATTATTGGGTGTTAGGTTTAATCTGCCGTCAAGTTTAACACCACTGCCTGCTTTAACGGTGTCTTCAGGGATGTCCAGTCTGTTATATACATTCGGACCAGATCATCTTACCGGTCACGGAGGTCCTGAAAGCATAAAAGGCAAGGGCGTTGCCTTGTTCTCCGTATCTGAGCTGTAGAACACATGCTGGTATGTAACGTCATTCATTTTACAGGACAGAAAGATTCGTATAGTTGTTATATTACCTGTACGGATGTCACAACTCTAGTTCTGTCGTAGTACTGAAGCATGCATGGTAACCGACTTATTATAACAAAATACAATATGATATACAAGTTGGCCATCATAGAATCATACGCTAAGGTCACAGCAGATAGCGAAATCCCTATAGCCAGCAAATTGGTTATATGCATCACAAATCATCCACTAAATATCTCATGACAGGCTCGTTCATATAGAAAAGATATTAACCGATTTAAATATATATATTAATGCACTTCTCCTGTATGACTTCCTAATTCCCAACCTCAGATATCATAAGGACTGCATTTCCTCGAAACTGCCATTGCCTGAACGAAAACAAGTAGAACCGCCACTTAGGTCATTTTCATGTCACGAATATTTCATCCAACTCGGGGCAACGATATTTTAGTTCTCTAGTTCACAAATAATATGAAACTTATTATTACTGCGAAGCCAAACGCCTGGTTCTTCCTCACCGTGGTATATTAGGACTAATGATGCAATATCCAAAGGATCCACTATCCGTGTATATCACATGAAATACTCAAATCTAGCCGAAGTGAATTTCTAACATGGTTCGATCGAAATCAATTCCAAAAATGTTATTTAAACAAAACTGGTGCGTAAATCTCTCATGCAAGACGACTATAAGAAGTTAAAGTAACTTATGTTAATAATGCAATGTTGCATTAATTTATACCACATAGAAATACCAACATATGTATAATTCTTACTATGATAAGAGAAGAAATAAAGTTCTCAAATTGTTTAATATGAACAAATCTGTATGTGTTTCTTTTTTTAATTATTATGAATCTTCCACTGAGAAGGGAACTGGTTTCCAACAAAGATACAAGGCTTCGTCTTTGGGATGTAGTTGACAGACAAATTCACATTTGGAATTTAAGAAAAGTCTTGCATATTTTTACTGTTCCAATCACAGATTGTACTTGTAATGTACGAATTAGCCAGTCGATTCTCATTCTGAAAATCCCAGTTTATCCAAATTCTCCTTTATGCATTTACTAACAAGACCGAGTGCTCCAATTATTATTGATATGAATATGAATTCATAGTCTGGATATAGAAGCTGGAGGTTTCGAAGCAATTGTCCATAGATATCCTCCTTTTCTTAGATTTTCAAAGAGATATTTATATCTGCAGAGCAGCTGACCTCTATGATGGTACATACCTTTGCCCTTCTGTTCCAAACATTATCCGGTTTGTTATGTTTACATTTGAATTAAGTTTTGACGGGAATATTCCACCATTATTCCTTGATTTGGTGTTTATGAATGTATTCCATAACAGAGGGATTTTCTAAATTTATTTGAGGACAGTCTTTTTTGCGGATGGGGTTGTAAATTATTTTAGCAACAACATCGTGCGGCATAGAGAGGTAGTACCGCGACGATATTTAGGACAACTGCTAATCACATGCGTGATGTCTTCCACAGAAACATGACATAGCCTACACATGCGGTTGCACCTTGGGATTACAAAAGCGTCACTGTGTCTCTTGTTCACCAGGTACTTTGTGGCAATTTTCTGTTCCTGGATTGCAAATGCATAGCCCTCAGAGTGTGATGTAGTGGTCTCCATGTCCAAGAGAGGCTACGCTTCGTGTCAATTCTACTGTCTTCTTCAAACTTTCGAGTAACATACCCATGCATTTTTTTTTGTATGTTGAGAGCTTTCTATCCAGGTCTTCTCTGAGGTAAGAGAGCCCAGCTGTATAGGAGATCTTCAGTAAGAGAGTGCTTCTTGAGGAGCTCACTGCCAACTCGTACAATGTTGCTCACTTTACTTTTCAGCACTGCATTTATATATTTATTTTTGCTGCTGTTGTTTAGCAGGTGCTACCTGAATGATACCACACGGCATTCGAAGGCCGTCTGCACTGATCTCAGGCCTCTACCACCTTCATTTCTCTTTTTAGGCAGAGCCTATCAACATTACTGTTTCTGTGGTAGTTCCCAGTTGTTGCCAGAATCTTACAGATTTTGATATCTATGGAGTGGATTTCCTTTACAGACCAATCCAGTATGTATGTATGTATGTATGTATGTATGTATGTATGTATGTATGTATGTATGTATGTATGTATGTATATATGCAGGTATGTATGTATATGTGTATGTATGTATGTATATAGCAGAGAGACAGTCCGACGAGTAGAGAGTGATCCTGTTATCTCTTTCTCACTCACTCATTCCCTATCTTTCCCTCTCTCTCTCTCTCTCTCTTCCTCTCTTTCTATCCCTCTTTCTCTTAGCAGTCTTGTCTGCCATATTTAAATATGAATTCTTATATTTTAATTCCTAAAATCTTCCCAGTGTGTAGCCAAAATAAAGACATGACAAGACGACCACCACGACTATAACGACCATACAAACAATGTCTTCGATCGGCTTTTCCATTATCTTTGGCAGATTTATTCAAGCGGAACAAATCTGGGTTTTCTCAAATACCACAACGCTAATACTACAAGCAATCACCACCACCACCACCACCACTACTAGCTAATACTGCTGCTATTACTATACCTGCTGCTGTGCTGCTACTAATACTACTACTACTACTACCACTACTACTACTACCACTACTACATGCAGAACAATAGTAAAAGTAATACAATAATACTCCAACAACAATAACAAAATGTACAACAATGAAAACAACCTACTGCAAAAACGACCATTATTGCTAAATCACAACATTTCTGTGTCTATGTTTCGTATATATATATGTATATATGTATGTAGACTTTCTCCCTTCCTGCCTCCCCTGTTCTCTCTGACGCTCTCTCTCCCTCTTTCTCTCTTTCTCTCTCTCATCCTCTTTCCCTTCAATCTACTACCCACACGTGACCTCTAACTAATTTTTCTCATTTCTCTGCCTTTTCGCCACCGGACGTTTAGTCTGGCATCCAACAGTTTCTCCTCTCTTGCAATTTCTCTATCTATATCCATTGAGGATTTCTTCCAGGAGTTACCCATCTCTCCCGTGTTTGACCGAAAGGCCGTATTTATTCCGTCTTCGTGTATCGTTTCAAATTACATTTGTTTACTTTCGTACGTCCACCCTATATTGTTTTGTTTGCTCGAACCATAATTCTCCGCAAATTTTGCGGGTACTGCCGATATACGAAGTTTTGTCTTATTGTTAAAGGCGTAAAATAAAGTATTAGTATTTTGCTCGATAACTAATGAAAAATTAAGGTCATTCTGTGTCTGTTCTACGTGTACATTGTGTAGTACTTAATACAATATTTCATTTACATCATTTGTACGATGTGGAGAATATACCGCCAGCATTGCTCAAACGACCTGAACCTTAGTTTCAAGGTTCATTCAAGGTTGAGACCAAGGGCCATACGTTCTCTACCCAATTCAGGATCACCGCATATAGGAACACTGCGACATAATTTCTTTTTCTCAACAGGCCCTGCCCTGCTTAACATTGTCCCGAAAGAGATCAAAGAGGAAAAGGATCCCATCACCTTTAAACGGAGTCTGGACAGATTTCTTCAAGGAATACCGGTTAGGCCACTCATACCTGGATACAACTCACAACTTGAATGGAGCATAAACAAAACTTGACTTAAACAGGATTTACATAATCCTAACAGGTGGTGCTATTAAGTTAGACATGGCCTGGACCAATCTTTTGTGAAAACATATCTAAGTTTTATATATATATACCATATGGTATATTCATCAAATATTTTCATATTCTTATTACCTGTTTTGGCTGATTTTTATGAATATGATGAATCCATATTAGAAATCACTTTTTCTCTCTTTTGGGATCCCCAAAAAAGTTTGAATTGTTCTTTTTCAACTTACCTTTTCTCCTATATATATATATATATATATATATATAACGCCATGATAGATCGTTAGCCACTAAACACATTTTTTTCTCGCCCTGTTTCTCTCCTTGTTTTTTCTGTGTCCCTTTCTGTAGAAGGGCGTAGGCTCGAAACGTAAGAGACTTTTTCTATTCCTGAGCGTTATACTAATACATCTGTTTGCTTTGTACACCACCTGTCTTCGTCTTTTGTTTTTTTCGTAAACTCTCCCTATATATATATATATATATATATATATATATATATATATATACCTATGTGTGTGTGTATTTGTACTTGTGCTTCAAAGCGTCTAAAAGAATATAATGTTGTTTATTTCGTAACTCGCTATGATCAAAGCGTCAACAATACCAACTCCGAGTCTACCATTTTTACCTATAATTTCTGTATTACCCGGGTGAACTCCCATACCCAGTCGATGATTTAAAAATTGTTTTGAATTTTTATAATTGAAAATTAGGTATTGTATTCTGATATTCTTTTAATTGTTTTAGTCATTTGATTGCGGTCATGCTCCAGCACCGCCTTTTGTCGAACAAATCAACCACATGACTTATTCTTTTTAAACCTAATACTTAATCTATCGGTCTCTTTTGTCGAACCGCTAATTTAAGCACACCAACATCGGTTACCAGGTGATGGTGAGTAGGGAACAAATGCAGACAAATACATACACACACACACACACACCACACATATATATAATATATATAATATATATATATATATATATATATAATTAAGAGAACTAACCGCTATTAAGTAACTCAATAGTGAAAGATATCTTTAAATCGATAATAATAAAATGATATAATCGATACTATTAAAATTAATTCAATTTAAAATTAATTCGTATCTAAACACTAAATAATCGAATAAAACGTAATTATATTTATGAAAAACCTATCTTATTGAAGAATTCCAGTTAACTGGAATTCTTCAATAAGATAAGTTATGATTTTTTTTTTCATTGATGTTATTATGTTTTATTCGATTATTTAGTGTTTAGATACGTATATTTCTATATTTATTCGTTAATTTATTATATGTTTAGATACGTACATTTATTTCATTATTATTTTAGACCTGAAGAGTGGCTATATTTTTAAATCGAATTAATTTTAATAGCATCGATTTTATTATTTCATTATTATCGATTTAAAGATATAGTCACGAATCGCGCGTAGTCAAGTTATTGTTTATTTAATTTAGTGATTTTTTAAATAATATTTATTATAGTATATTTAATTTTTTTCTATATGGTGAAGATAATGTCTTTCACTATTGAGTTAATTAATAGATGTTATTTCTCATAATTTTATACATATATTATATAATGTGAAATTTGATCTAGAATTGCTAAATTGAATTTTTCCCTGTAAGTTTGGAATTATATTCCCAACTATAGGCGTAGGAGTGGCTGTGTGGTAAGTAGCTAGAGGCGTAGGAGTGGCTGTCTGGTAAGTAGCTTGCTTACCAATCACATGGTTCCGGGTTCAGTCCCACTGCGTGGCACCTTGGGCAAGTGTCTTCTACTATAGCCTCGGGCCAACCAAAGCCTTGTGAGTGGATTTGGTAGACGAAAACTGAAAGAAGCTCGTCATATATATGTATATATATGTATATGCGTGTGAGTGTATACGTTTGTGTGTCTGTGTTTGTCTCCCCAACATCGCTTGACAACCGATGGTTGTGTGTTTACGTCCCCGTAACTTAGCGGTTCGGAAAAAGAGACCGATAGAATAAGTACTAGGCTTACAAATAATAAGTCCTGGGGTCGATTTGCTTGACTAAAGGCGGTGCTCCAGCTTGGCCGCAGTCAAATGACTGAAACAATTAAAAGAATAAAAGAGTATTATTATTATTAATAATAACATTGTACCTTGACGCTATTGAAACGACGCTCGCTCACACAAAACACACCATCGTAAGCACACACGCTCAAGCAATAACTGTGGTGTGGGGCCCTGTATAGTCTTTCCACATTTTATGGCTCATTTTCTAATATTCCTCGTTACCATCGTAACGATAACGGACTACTATCTTTCTATCTTGTCTTCTTAAAAATACTTACCTTGGAATATTAAAACACAAACAATACTTTGGCGGGGAGGGGTCTCTGTATGTTTTTTCTAGGTATTATGGCTAGAATATGCAATGCGATACACCGTTTCGTAGTATCGGTATATTCTGCAAAATGAGAAAGACGCAGTCATTATTTCATCTTTAAGATGCATACATAAATAAACAATTTTACATAGGTGAAATGATTAGAGGGGGTCTTCAAGGTAATTTTAAGACCAAAACCAGCTTTCTAATTTAATTCCTTGCCGAGATATCGCATTCTGAAAGTTATGAAACTTTGCGTTTTTCTCGGTTTTTAAGTTGTGGCGCTTATGATGGTCTGTTACTAAACGCCTCATATGGGCCCCGGTTAGAAACCACTGATAGAGAGTCAACAATAATACCTATTAGAATAATATCGTTTTCAAATTTTGACAGAAGGCCAGCAATTTCACGAGTGAGAGCGAGTCGGTTACATTGATCCCTGTGATCAACAGGAATTTATTTTATCGCCCCTGAAAGGATGAAAGGCAAAGTCGACCTCGGCGGAATTTGAACTCAGTACATAAAGACCAATGGAATGCCGTTAAGCATTTTGCTCGACTTGCTAATGACCCTGCCAGCTCGCCGCCTTACCTACCAGATTCTGGTGTCAACGTCAATAACAACAGCAGCACCCTGAAGGTGTCTATGGAGTCGCAAGTAGATATAGACGTCTTATTGACACTTTCATCCATGGCCCAGCAGAGCATCTAAGAAAGCCATGGGCAACATGTGGCCCATGTGGCCCATTATTTTGAATTGTTTAGTAGTAGAGCCAGGCAGATGATGTGCAATGTCTTTTGTGGTCCGATTCTAGAGATGGTTATCTAAGATGCCTGACCTAAGATTTAGCAACTGAATGAAGAGAGGGTTGCAACAGTAGTTGGCTGCTAAACTAACGTAAATTATGTACATTGCTAAAAAAAACAACGCGCCGCCCGATCAGCGAATGAAATCAATGATCTTGTGACCCTAAGTCCAACATCCTAACAACTAGGTCACGCACGTATTCACAATAAAACTCTAAGATTTTGTGGCTCGGAAAAGAAGTCGAATCTCGCTCAAACCCAACCCTACCTTCTAAGAATTAGAAGACGCACTAGGGCTGGAAAAAAAAGCGGAATTATCACTGCCAGAATGCATTCAATCATACATTTATTTGTTCGATCACTGATGACCTCAGGTTAAACATCAATAACAGCAACAACGCAAGCAACACTAATAACGTCACTTCGCATGAAATTATTGCTCCCGTTTATAAATATAGGCCAATAAATATGGCTGTAAATCCTGATAAATTTATGAAATATGAACGCTTATTGTGTGTGTGTGTGTGTGTGAGTGTGTGTGTGTGTGAGTGTGTGAGTGTGTGAGTGTGTATACATATATATGATATATATGTATGTATATATTCATATGTATATATATATACAATGTACATACATAGGTATGTATATATATATATGTGTGTGTGTGTATGTATGCATGTATATATATATATATTATATATATATATATGGATAGATATATGCATATATGAATAGATATATGTATATATATATATATGCATGTATATATATATATGTATATATATATATATATGCATGTATATATATATATGTGTGTGTGTGTATGTATGCATGTATATATATATATGTATATATATATATATGCATGTATATATATATACAATGTACATACATAGGTATGTATATATATATATATGCATGTATATATATATATAACTAATATATATATATATATATGCATGTATATATATATACAATGTACATACATAGGTATGTATATATATATATATGTATATATATATACAATGTACATACATAGGTATGTATATATATATATATAACTAATATATATATATATGGATAGATATATGCATATATGAATAGATATATGTATATATATATACAATGTACATACATAGGTATGTATATATATATACAATGTACATACATAGGTATGTATATATATATATAAATAATATATATATATATGCATATATATATATATATATATGTATATATATATACAATGTACATACATAGGTATGTATATATATATACAATGTACATACATAGGTATGTATATATATATATAACTAATATATATATATATGCATGTATATATATATATATGCATGTATATATATATATGCATATATATATATATATGGATAGATATATGCATATATGAATAGATATATGTATATATGAATATATATATATATGTGTGTGTGTGTATGTATGCATGTATATATATATATGTGTGTGTGTGTATGTATGCATGTATATATATATATGTGTGTGTGTGTATGTATGCATGTATATATATATATATATATATGTATATATATATATAATATATATTATATATATATATATATGTATATATATATACAATGTACATACATAGGTATGTATATATATATATATATAAATAATATATATATATATAACTAATATATATATATATATATGCATGTATATATATATATATGTGTGTGTGTGTATGTATGCATGTATATATATATATATGCATATATATATATATATATATATATATATTATATATATATGGATAGATATATGCATATATGAATAGATATATGTATATATGAATATATATATATATATATTATATATATATATATATATATATATATATATATATATATATATATGACCTACTTCATTTCCCTTTTTCGATTAAAATGGAATCAACCAGGCTCTCTCATACTGATACAGCAGGAAATCAGGAATCAATAGCATTCTATAGTACTGCACAGCTGTGTGATAGCCTGAAGCAAGGCTTGAATCACTCAACTGAAAAACTCTGTGACAGCGCTGACTTTCCAAAATCAGTTTTACCTACTTAAATGTTTCGATTTTCCTCAATTCTGTTTTATTCTCCCTTTTTTTTATCTTTCTCTCATGGAAGGCATTTCTGAGTGTGTAGATGTACATCGATTACTACGCTGCATGTCTGTGACTATGTTTCGCTTATGTTCCTGCGTTAGATTTTTATCACAGCATGGCAAGTTCTTCTCTATACACCGTTTCAATTACTGCATGTCTGTCACTGGACTTTAGTCACTGCACTTCAGTCACTACATATCAAAGGCATGAAACACAGACCATCTCATCTGTTCGTTTCAAGACATAAGAGTGTAACCCTATGAAAAGGTTTGAAATCCTTATCCGGCATATAGAGTGACTACATAGAAACTTGTGAGCAACACGTAAATATATTGTGTGAGTAGAGACTCTTTGCAAGAATTCAACAACAAATTTCATGTCCAGTGTCACTTATGTTATTAATATGATACGAAATTTTGCAACGTCCGTGGGCGTTATTAAAATTTAAACATTCCATAAGTGGAAATTTACTCTCGTAGTGTATATTACATGTAGTAAAGTTTTGTGTATTATCGTTATAAATTACAAGTTTGCGTTTGCATCTCGATCTTATGCTTAATAACGATATTAAATAATTTTTGCTAAAAATATCTTTATCATTTTTATGCACTTAATGTAGCAGAGGTAGTTTTCAATGGACAGTAAATTCCCTGCATTTATCAATTTCATTCGTATCTATCTTAACAAACATCCTATTTTATGTTTACGTATATAAATACTCGAGTAATTTTTACAAAAAAAAAACATATTTTATCCTGTTAGAATATATATTATGGATGAGGTTATCTACTGTTATATTCATTTCTATGTATTGAAGCAGGTATTTAAAATCTGAGTTTTTATGATCACTTTTAAGTGGGATTTTATGACCGATAATTTGTACGTATTGAGACCTCACATTTCTGTTTTATATATATTTGAATGATTATTAGATATGTATAGCTTTTCGTTGAGTGAAACAAGATTTTGGATTGTTATTACTCTATACAATATTTACATCTAGAAACAGGATTTCATTATTAATATTGAGTTTGCATGTTTATATGCAAGCGCGAATTCATACTTATATATATATATATATATATGAATGCGTAGGCATATACCCATATACAGAACGCCACATACTACAAACGTCAAATACACATATTTCTTCACGTTTCATATATCTACATACTTCCTAGCAGTAAACGCAGAAATTCCACATTTTTTCCTTAAACTCCTAAGATGGTTGGAAATTTATAGAGAAACACGAAATTTCTATCTCCTTTGAAATTGCATTCCGCTTGAAATATTTGACTCTTTCGAAGAGCAAAAATTCAAATGGCTTGTATTGAATATGCCGAGTTAGAATACAACATTTCTGAAAACTATAGAGCTCGTTATACTCTTGTAACATCTTCTTTCAGAGTCATTACCTATGATACTTCACTTTACAAATATAAAATCTTAAGTATGGAACGAAATCGATGACATAATCTAAAATATAATTTGGGTAAAATATGAATACGTTCTTTAACAAATCTTTAACAAATTGTAGTACTCTGTATCCTTTTGTATTTTCTAATCAGAGAAAAGCTCATATGGCTTGCCATGAATCCACAGTCCCATTGGACAAAGTATAGTAGACACCACCACTGAGCTGTGGATTAAGGAAACACATACCAGTAATATTGGCAAAGGTATGGCTGTAGGTTCAAAAACGATTCCTACGCGACCATTTGGATCTTGGTTCGGTTGCACTGTGTATCACACTGGGAAAGAGCTTTCCACTTTAGCTTCGAATTTATTAATGGCTTCAATGAAATTTGGTAGACAGAATCAGCATGGAAGCCTATTGTGAGTGAAGGCATATGCGTGCACGCACACACACACACACACACATACACAAACACACCACACACACACATATACACAAACTGCTGTGTGACAAGAAGCTTGATTTCCAACCACATGTAGTTATGTGCGTGTGTGTGTGAGTGTGTGTGTGTGTGTGTGTGTGAGTGTGTGTGTGTGTGAGTGTGTGAGTGTGTATACATATATATGATATATATGTATGTATATATTCATATGTATATATATTATATATATATATGTATATATATATACAATGTACATACATAGGTATGTATATATATATATATATAAATAATATATATATATATAACTAATATATATATATATATGCATGTATATATATATATGTGTGTGTGTGTATGTATGCATGTATATATATATATATGCATATATATATATATATATATATATATATATATATATGGATAGATATATGCATATATGAATAGATATATGTATATATGAATATATATATATATATATATATATATATATATATATATATATATATATATATAATATATATATATATATATATATATGACCTACTTCATTTCCCTTTTTCGATTAAAATGGAATCAACCAGGCTCTCTCATACTGATACAGCAGGAAATCAGGAATCAATAGCATTCTATAGTACTTCACAGCTGTGTGATAGCCTGAAGCAAGCTTGAATCACTCAACTGAAAAACTCTGTGACAGCGCTGACTTTCCAAAATCAGTTTTACCTACTTAAATGTTTCGATTTTCCTCAATTCTGTTTTATTCTCCCTTTTTTTTATCTTTCTCTCATGGAAGGCATTTCTGAGTGTGTAGATGTACATCGATTACTACGCTGCATGTCTGTGACTATGTTTCGCTTATGTTCCTGCGTTAGATTTTTATCACAGCATGGCAAGTTCTTCTCTATACACCGTTTCAATTACTGCATGTCTGTCACTGGACTTTAGTCACTGCACTTCAGTCACTACATATCAAAGGCATGAAACACAGACCATCTCATCTGTTCGTTTCAAGACATAAGAGTGTAACCCTATGAAAAGGTTTGAAATCCTTATCCGGCATATAGAGTGACTACATAGAAACTTGTGAGCAACACGTAAATATATGTGTGAGTAGAGACTCTTTGCAAGAATTCAACAACAAATTTCATGTCCAGTGTCACTTATGTTATTAATATGATACGAAATTTTGCAACGTCCGTGGGCGTTATTAAAATTTAAACATTCCATAAGTGGAAATTTACTCTCATAGTGTATATTACACGTAGTAAAGTTTTGT
>NC_043003.1:53942235-54024735 GCF_006345805.1 Octopus sinensis | reverse complement strand
TAAGGGTACACCAGGCACATGCAACATGGTGATCTCATCGAGATAAATAGCGCATGACCTTGCAGGTGGAACTCAGTTAGAATTTTTCTTCGGGTTGAGTTGCCCATCCCATTCAAAAGGTCCCTGGATAAAGGTTGTTTAAGGCTGATGAACAAAACACCCCATATTTCCAAAGGTGAATTATTCAAACCCCAAAGAATTCCTCTCAAAACATGGATATGATGCTCCTCTGCAACTTCTGCTTGTGATCAGAGATTCACATATCGTCAGCCACTAAGGGACATGTTCAAATGGTTATGGTCAAGCAACTGACAAGCAAATTTGTGATACTGAGCAGAATATTTGCTGTAGCCCATCTTTTATACCAAGGCAAAACAATGTACAAGATAATACTTCCAATCAGTTAAGATGGGAAGCCATGAGAGCCACATACTGGTACTGCATCAAGGCATTTATTATTATTATTATTATTATTATTATATTATTATTATTATTATTATTATTGTTATTGAGTGAGAGAGTAGGGCATGCTATCATATTGGAGTACAAATTTAGGAAACCCAATATACCCATCATGATTACCCGCCTGATAATGGTACACCAGGCACATGCATCACAACCGTATGTACGCGACATTGTGATTTCATATCAAAATAAACAGCGCATGACCTTACTGATGTTCTTTTTGTTTTTGTTCGTTTTAGTACATGGATCAATGACAAGCCTCGATACTCTACCAGCATGCCAAAGAAAAATATGGCGTTGTGCTGTGTTGAACCGGATTAGCATAGAAATCCCGTCTAGACACCCGGGCGATGCATCGCTACGACAGATACGAGTCAGTCTTCATAAACGAAACGTGACCGGTTTTGAATAGTAAATACTCCCAACAGGCAAATACCATACAAAGACCTATGGACGCATACACACATACATACACACACGAACGGACATACACCACACATACACACACACACACAGAGGCAAAGACAAACAAGGACAGAGATATGCCCTCACACCCACAGGAATACACACACATACGCATACGCACACACACGGAAATATGCATACAGAAGTACACACGTATGCACAAACATACATGTAGTCACAGATATGAATGCACACACATACACACGAACACATACACACACACACACACACACACACACACACACACGGACACACATAAAGACACACTGTGACACAGGCACATGCTCACGCAAAAACGGACGCGCAAACACAGACATACACGCTCGTACACACATGTCCTCCTATACACACACAGATACACACGTACACATACACATGCTCATACTCACACACAGATAGACATCAATTCATTCAACATTTATCAAACAAAGAAGATGGTTTAACTGTCTTTGAGAGAAACGTTAAATGTATGAACCTGTGTGCTTGTGCAGAAAACAGAAAGAAAGCCAAAACCGCTATCTTATGTATGTGACAAACAACACGTCAGTATATAAACACACATGCATACAGATGCACACACTTACGTATAAACACACACATACAGACATACACATTCACATACTTATATGGGATAAACCTCGGACAAATCCCAACCCTGGAACATTCAAAAGAAATGGAAGTAGAGAGACGTGTCACTGAAAAGATTGCAAAAATGCGATGAAATAATTATTTGACCAAAACAAAAAACAACACGAACAATAGTGAACAATAACACAATAACAATATAGGACTGAACCAGTGTGTGTGTGTGTTTATTATTACCGGCATAACGCCCCTCCCAAGCTTCAATAATATACATATATTTATATATATATATATATATATATATATATATATACTCATATATGGTGGCCGCCCCCTCGTTATCGAGTATGGCCTTTGCACGAAGCTGAATCAATGTTATCGTGCGTGCAATGCTTGTGCAAGAAGATTTTTTAAAAGTGAGGAAAGGCTGTGCACTGAGTCAATCTCACTCACTAAGCAACAGCAGCCATAATCCGAAAAGAAGAACAAGTCAACATCATCGGTAAGCGCTGAACCGCAGGTTTTATGTCGGAGTTATCCCAGTTAGAAGGATGCCCTAACAAAGGCTAGGAGTCCTTCACTCCCAATGGTTTAACCGCGCGATCGGGTAATCTGTCCGATTATTTCTATGTCCCCGCGCATGATACAGCCTTAAGACATTTATTGGATGGCCGTTGACTCTCAAGAGTTCCTCCGCCCTTTGACAGGTTTTGTTTTTCATCCCGCAGGATGTCCAATAAACACCCTCCTTACCAATCAAGCTTGGTGGGGTTGCCGGTTTAGTCGTCGAGGATCCGACCATGCAACAGGTTGTACTGGGCTACATGTTACCAGTAGCACTCGAAAGTGACCTGACATAATGATACATACATACATACATACATACATACATACATATCTGTGTATTTATCACTCTTCCGCTATATTTTCCCCTTTCCTATCTATCTACCTGCTTGTGTGTATGTATGTGTGAATGTGTGCCTCTGTGTCTGTTGTTTGTGCTTGCATTTCACTCTCCCACCACCGCTTGACTACTGTTGGTTTGTTTACATCCCGTAACTTAGAGGTTCGAGAAAAAGACCCGATATCATAAGTATCAAGCACAAAGGTAACAACTGAGGTCGGTACCCCAGCATAGTCACAGCCCTATGAATGAAACGCGTAAACGATAGAAGATAATGCATATGTATATATATACATGTATAATGCATAGGTAGATAGATAGATAGATAGATAGATAGATAGATAGATAGATAGATAGATAGATAGATAGATAGATAGATAGATAGATAGATAGATAGATATGCGCAGGTGTGGCTGTGGTAAGAAGCTTACTTCTCAACCACATGTGTCAGGGTTCAGTCTCCCTGCACGGCACCTAGGGCAAGCATCTTCTACTATAGCTTCGGGCTGACCAAAACCTTGTGAGTAGAGTTTGTAGAAGGAAACTGGAAGAAGCCCGTCGTATATATATATATATATGTGTGTGTGTCTGTGTCTGTGTCTGTGTCTATGTGTGTGTGTGTATGTGTGTGTGTGTGTGTGTGTTTGTGTGTGTGAGCCATCGGTTGACAACCGATGCTGGTGCGTTCATGTCCCGTAATCAAGCGGCTCGGCAAAAGAGAATAGAATAAGTACTAGGCTTAAAATAAAAGTCCTGGGGTCGATTTCTTCGACTAACACCGTTTAAGGCAGTGCTCTGGCATGGCGGTAGTCAAATGATTGTAACAAATAAAAGAATAAAAGAATAAAAGAATATATATATATATATATATATATATATATATACATATATATACGTACACACATACAACTGTATATATTTACGCACACATTGTGCGTGCGTGTGCGTGAGTGTGTTTGTTTGTGTGTGTATGTGTGTGTGTGTGTGTGTGTGTGTGTGTGTGTGTGTGTGTGTGTGTGTGTAACAATTGTTGTTAGTTTAATTTTCTTGCATGTAATTCCTTCAAATTCTTAGAAATTAGTGAAACGACGTTATATTGCCAAAATGCAATCGCAAAAATTAACGCGCATATAATTCAGCCTAGCAACAAAGTAAAACCAGGCATCACGGCCAAACAATTTCCTGACTGGTGGAAGAAAACTGACATTAATAGCGACGGTTTTGCAACCCAACCCAATCATCATCACCAATTATACGTTATTCCTTTAGTTCTTGCTGACAAATTAAACCTTAAACGTCAAACGTCGCTAATAACCAAATCCTCGAGAAATAACCAACAAAAGCCTCTACGTAGTTGCTTTGCCTGTTAACAATCACAGCCTTATATACGTCTAATCTCACCTCGATTACCTTCAAAGACTAAGGAGAACATATTGGATAATGTAAAGTACGATATACAAAAAGACAATATTATCACGGTTGGAGCGGCTTTTGATGATTGTTCTGATCAATAAGAGTTGAGATTCGGTTAAGTAACATTAGCAAGTTCGTTTAGAGGATGAGACTTGGATAGCGTAGAAACACCGATAGATGTAGGAACTTAATAGTTTCAGACTAAATTTGAAAGGAAAATGTAATTCAAAGCAATAATTCAAGAGAAATTGCAGGAAAGCAGCCATGATTATTATAGCCTCTCTGCTCTATGTATCAAATGTGTCTTTTTCGCTTTCAGTCAAGATTATGAAGGAATTTCGCGGCTATTTCCATTAAGTCACCTTCACTTCCTCGTGAATGTCGTTGTCGTGGTATACGAGGGTTGACTGAAAAGTTTGTTGGCTGTTCGAACGTGACGAAATGAGGTTCGATTCCTGAACCAAGCTGTGTGTTGTTCTTGAGCAACACTCTTTATTTCACGTTGCTCTAGTGTCACTCATCTGTAGAAATGAGTTGCGACGTCACTGGTGCCAAGTTGTGTCAGCCTTTGCTTTTCCTTTGGGTAACATCAGTAGCGTGTCGAGGTGACCGCTGGTCTTCCATAAACAACCTTGCCCGGGTTTGTGCCACAGAAGGGAACTTTCTAGGTGCAATCCCTTGGTCATTCATGACCGAAGGGAGTTATTACTCTTTAATATATACATAGCTGAGGCCGAGGCGAGAGACATAAATATGGATACAATATGAATAGAAAGTCGATGTAAGTTCAACTGCTCGTCGTTTAACGTATACTGGATTCATTTAATAACTGTTACATTAAGAATGAACGTTAGATATAAGTCACCAACTAACTTAAAATGACAAATGATATAATGTGAATAAGATTGATATATTGCCTACAAACGTACTGTCACCGAAAGTGGGAGACAGTACATTTTTTGTATTGTTTTTGTTTTTTGTTTGTTGTTGTTTTTTAGATGCATTCGTGCATTCGTGAACAAAATCCCCGTTGTGTCCTTAGAGTTGAAAATGGTCAGTCTTTTAATCAAAGGGTTACTATCTGTGAAGGCGCATGGCTCAATGATTAGAACGTCGAGCTTACGATCGTGAGGTTGTGAGCTCGAATCCCGGACCGTGCTGCGTGTTGTGTTCTTGAGCAAGACACTTTATTTCACGTTGCAAGAATATTTTTTTTAAGTGAGGAAAGGCTGTGCACTGAGTCAATCCCACTCACTAAGCAACAGCAGCCATAATCCGAAAAGAAGAACAAGTCAACATCATCGCTAACCACTGAGCCGCAGGTTTTATGTTGGAGTTATCCCAGTTACCTGAGTTACCTTCTCCTAGAAGGCTAGGAGTCTTTCACTCCCAATGGTTTAACCGCGCGATCGGGTATTCAGTCCAATTATTTCTATGTCTCCGCGCATGATACATCCTTAAAACATTTATTGGATAGCCGTTGACTCTCAAGAGTTCCTGCGCCTTTTGACGGGTTTTGTTCAATCAGCTGTAGAAATGCGTTGCGACGTCACAGGTGCCAAGCTCTATTGGTCTTTGCCACTCCCTTGCCACTGGTGGCGTGGAGGGCGAGGCCAGTATGCATGGGCGACTGCTGGTCTTCCATAAACAAACTTGCCCGGACTTGTGCCTGGGAGGGTAACTTTCTAGGTGCAATCCCATGATCTGTGTCGTGACCAAAGGGGGTCTCAGAACATCTGTGATAGTTCAATGCCGATAAAGGTACTTCTGACAGAGTAGACCTATGATCAAATGCATTGCATTTCTATCCAGTCTTTGTTTTTAGTTACATTCTATCTTTGCTATAAGATCCAAACTGAATTCCTCCTCCCCCATATCTAACAGCAGTCACTTTCTTTCAGAGCATAGGGAAAAAGATTGAGGGTCATGCTGGTACTTAAGTTATCAACCCCAAAAGGTTGAATGGAAGTGTTGGTATGATTTGAACGCCAAAAGGGGGAACGAAATCGCATGACACTCTGTTCGATTCTGTAACGACTATTCCAAATTCGCTGCATCAGTTATATAACTCTGGGCTATTAAATACCAGGCTGGTAAAATATAATCAAAATAACATTAATAATTGCTCTAATCTCTTTTTCTCACCGCCTATATATTTCTAATTAGATTCTTGCTATTCACTATTTTAGATATGTTAACACAAAATTAATATTTTTAGTATGTTAATTAATAATTAAGCATATCACCAGAATCACAAACTAATTGCAAAAAATTATATTATTTTAATTTTTTTTTTTTTTTGTACTTTTTAAATGTTCATAAGGCCATTGCATTTTAAAGACTTTTGTTTCTTGGCGATATTTTCAGAAAATCACTAACTGAAAACTCCTGTATTTAGAGATTTAATTGCTGTTCTTTTTATTTCGTTTAATTTTCTTTTATTTTGTTTTAACATTTTAATGAACCCTTTTAAGTAATTAACCTCAGTGATTTATAATTTTTAATATGCTAAAATTTCACGCCTACTGATATGCAATTTTGTACATCTACTTCGTGATTCTCTCGTCACTACTTCGATAAGTATTATGCTTCATTGAAGAAGATTAAGTACTAAACATGCCCAGAATTGTCTCCTATTCTTTCTGAAATTATTAAATAATACTTGTCATTCAACTAACATTGCTTCCCTCATCACAATTTTATTTGTTGTTTTTTTTTCTGTAATTAAGTTGTTGATGTTCATAGCATGAAATATATTAACACTAATTAACTATTATTTCTTTTTATGCGGATAGCATCTCTTAGTAATGAACCTAAGTGATTTATCTTATTAATATGTTAATTTTTACGCTCATTTATTGTACAATATTATGTATCTAGTGTGTTAATCACTCGGTTTAATTTATGCTTTGCTGGAGATCTAATGAATTCGAAATATGCCCGGCTTTGTCTTAATACCGGGAATATTAGTCATGTATCTATATACGTGTGTGTGTGTTTGTGTAAGACGTCTATTAATCCATAAGTCTAGAAAAAATACACTCGTATATGCACACTACTGACAAATATACGAATGTGTGTGTATATCTATATATAGTTCAAAAATATCTCTAAGAGATCAACGCCTGACAAGTAATATTCGTAGCCACTTTAACATGGCTGTCCGAGCGGACTCTACTGCGGTTTTTTAACCCCTACTGCGTTGATCTCTTAGAGCGATTATAGAACTGGCATAGCTGTTTGTTGCAAAATATTACGTGCAGAAGCGAGGTTCTATCATCTCTAACAAACGAGGTGTCCAGTAATGAGGAGTGGCAGAACAGCCCGAAACCAGGACTGGTCTACTAGTCCCATCTGTAGGAGACAGTAGAGATTCGCCCCACTGCTCAAAATGTTTATCTGATGCAGCTGTGCATCGTTAACCAGTTAGAGGAGATGTCCTCTTGGGGTTAAAAAATCGCAGTAGAGTCCACTCGAACGGACAGCCATGTTAAAGTGGCTACGAATATTACTTGTATAGTTCAAATTTACAGAAAACAAAAGGCGAAGACAGGTGAGGGAACAACAAACAGGTGTATTAGTTTGACACCCGGGAAGAATGGAAAAGTCTTTGACGTTTCGAGCCTATGCTCTTTAACAGAAAGGCATGAGAGGGAAAAAAGGTGAGAAAGTAAAAATGAAGAGAGAAAAAATGTGTAGAGATTTATGGTTTAACATAATGAATGATCGAAAGAGGGTGAGATAATAACGGTGACCCCGCTGAACTGGGGTGCGCGAGCGCGTATGTGTATGTAAGAAAGGTGTGTGTGAGTGACTGTGTGAATGGAGCGAATGCGTGTAAATATATGTGTTGGCGAGCTTAAAATTATGTGAGCCTGTGTGTGCATATGAGAGCGTGTATGTGTATAAGCAACCTAGTGTATGCGTTGCGTAGAGTGATGTGTGTTCCGTGTATGTGTGTATATGTGTATGAGGCTGTGTATAGTACTTGTGTATGTGTGCATGCGTGCGTATGTGCACACGCTTGAGTGTAGCAATATTATATATGTATATTAAAGTAGTACATCGTCGTAGTGAATTGCTTAGCTTAGATGTTTGTGTTTTTTTGCCGACTCTTCATTAATTAAACAAAATATACTTTATTCAAAGCACGTCTTGAATCAGATGGACTGAAATGAACTTTGAATATTAGAAAAACTAGTTGTGATAGAGTTACAAGAATCTAAACACATTCCTTGTATGCTTTCAGTGTTCGGGAAAAAAGTGAACTGAAATGGAGTGAGAGACGACTACCAATCTAGCTGCGACTATGTCCGCAACGCTCCCTTCTTCTAAGAGCTTCTATCACTTCAACCTTATTAAACCTTATCGATATTACTCTAATCATCTTTACAGTGCTACTCACTATCTGTTGCTGACGTTTGCTCCATCATCGTCCGCTTTGCTAATTCACTAATCCAGTGTCTGTAAATCTAGCGGACCGAGCCTGACACGTTAAGATTCCAGAAAATGGGTTTCTGCCAATGAATTCCATACAAACTGATTATACAGGTCATAAATTTGTAGTTTGTGTTGCCGATGGTTTTAAGATGCAGACAAACTACAATCTGGATGTCCCGATGCAGTTTGCCTACATCCACAATGAAACATTAGTTAAATCCGATTGAAACTACTGGAAACGTCTGAGCAGGTTTGCACGGCTTCTGCCCCCATCTCTTATCAGTTAGCTCCATTCAATCCTAGCATGCATCCATGATGGGGGCTTTCGCAAGAAAACCTCCAGACGCCTGAAGAAATCAAGCTGACCCATCCCTATCGGAGCATAAACAGCTACTAGTCTAAAGGCATCCTTTTAGCTACTGTTTCCATCCATGACCACCAAATCGTTTTCTGCGTCCATGGAGTCTGTATCGTAAGATCCGAAACATGACACCTACTCTCCCTCCCGGTCCCTGTTGATTTGAAGATGTGTACATCTTGGATCCACTGAAAATGGGCATGAAAGCAAGTGACTCGTAGATTCTGGCTCCGCTGGTGGCCACAACATTCATATCATGTGACCTGATGTCGTTGAGCAAGTGACACTGCTTCCATGGTAACCCAGACCATCTGAATTTATACAGCCTATTCTTAAGAAATAAAATAGTCGGAAGATGGAAGGTGAGAAAGGACTACTTACCTTAATCTTGTGGAGAGATAGGTATTCCGTCCCTCCGGTTGGCTATGGCTCTATCCACTAACAGTTTTTCCCCCCTTATTGTCTTTGTTTCTGTTTCTCCTGGTCTCCTTCTCTGAGGTATTTATTTTTTAAGATGTATGTGTTATGACATCTGGATAACTTTTATTTATGCTGGATTGCTATTAGATAATGTGATGTAGCTATTGTATATGATGCTGGCATGCTGGAGTTTCTAACCCATTAGAATTTTTATTGCGTGTGTTTATGGCTGAGTGTAGTTAATTCTTTTGTTTTTGCTTTCTTTTTTCTTTTCTTGTTGGGAATTGTGTGATCTGACTGTTGGCGTGATTTCAGTTGTGATTGTGCTTCCAATGATGCTGTCTGTGATAGGTGATGGGAAGATGATGATGTTGATAATAATGTTGTAGCTGCTGTTGTAGTGGTGGTGGTGGGGTCGAAAGCATATCCCCAACACCACAACCACCATTTGTTCGTATCTGCCAGTTCATTGTGTTGGTATGTTTTTGTTCTTTTTCTTTATATCAGCAACTTTTTGTCATTTAGGGTCCTCATCTTTCCCTTCGTTACACGACATGTCAGAGTGGTCCCAAGAAGGGAGTGGCATGTTTTATGGGTTGATCATTGTCTTTTTGATGTGTTATTGCCGTTTGGGATTTTCAGCTGCTGTTGTTGCTGTTGATGAAATGGCTCTTAAGGATGTTTTTTTTTTTTTTTGCTGCTGTTGCTTTGTTGCTGTTGTCTCTACTGTTGTCGCTATAGAAACTTCCTCCTATCACTGTTGCTGCGGCTACTTGCAACTGTTGTAAATGCTGTTGTTATTTGTGCTAATGTTGCTATTGTTGGTGGTGGCATCGTGATGTTGGCAGCAGTGGAGACCTTCTTTCAGCTATTGTATTCAGGAGCACAAAGCTTTGAATTGATAAGTGCTTCCACAGTCGTAGCATCGAGCCATTCTACCTTCAACTACCGCCTGCAGTTACAGCCCTCCTGGGATCTCTATTAGAGCCACAGGCTTCACCTGGATCACGATCTCTAATCAAGATCTCAAGATCTCAATCCAATTTTATTTTCGGAATTTTTTGTTACATTTCTAGTAGCGTACCACAGTCTTCCAAGCAACATATTTCCTCATTCACCAGATGTCTATTTCTGGTGATATGTTCAAGATCTTTATTCAGTTTACTCTCTTTCTCAGGTATCAGTGGGAAAACTAATATTCTTTGTGGGACACTGAAGTGCTTCTCTGTAAGGAATCCGAATGAAAAATAACTCAAATGTCTCTGAACTTATGGGCATGTCCCATACAATTGATGTTTTGCTATATGCTCCTTAAACAGAGTTCAACTTGGCTGAAGATGTATATACTCTAATTTGTGTATTTCATTGATAAGCATCTATACAGAAGTGCTTCCTTTTCTACTTGGTCAAAAAGGTTGATGGATATTGAGCATAACCTTTCCCTGTTCTAGCTTGTTAGTGTGTTTCTCAGCTTCTTTGAAATCTTCATACTTATTGTTTAGTGAGATGAAATTAAAAGGTCTTGCGCTCTCGGCAAAAGAAATATTTTGTGGCTGTCTTTTTACAGCTGCTGTTATTTTTAGTATCCTAATTATCGCTACCATTATTGCTTTTATGGTGCTCGGAGTAGCAATGCATGATTTGCTGCTGCTAGGGATTTTGTGAGCTTCTTTGACATTAATTATAACAGCAGCAACAATAACGACAACGGCAAAAACAACAACGACAACAATATCAATAATAATAGTTTCTGATCGGGGCACAAAATGAACAAATTTTAAGGGAGGATATTAGTCGACATCTTTAACCCCAGTACATGAATGGTACTTTATTTTATCGGCCCGTTGTGATAAAAGGCAAAGTTGACCTCGACGTGATTTAAACTCAGAATGTAAAATAACTGAATGAAAGACTCGAAGTCACACCATGAAATACGACGTGTGTTGAATAGGGAGCTTAGAAATATGTGGTGCTGGGATAAACAATATACATATATATATATATATATATATATATAACTCTCTTTTTTTACCCTTTTACTTGTTTCAGTCAGTTGACTGTGGCCATGCTGAAGCACCGCCTTTAGTCGAGCAAATCGACCCCAGGACTTATTCTTTGTAAGCCTAGTACTTATTCTACCGGTCTCTTTTGCCGAACCGCTAAGTTACGGGAACGTACACAAGCCAGCATCGGTTGTCAGGCGATGTTGTGGGGGGGGGGGACAAACACAGACACACAAACATATACACACACACATACATATATACATATATACGAGGGACTTCTTTCAGTTTCCGTCTACCAAATCCACTCACAAGGCTTTGGTCGGCCCGAGGTTATAGTAGAAGACACTTGCCCAAGGTGCCACGCAGTCGGACTGAACCCGGAACCATGTGGTTGGTAAGCAAGCTAGTTACCACACAGCCACTCCTGCACCTATATAAGGTGAAGAATGATTGAAAGACGTTATATAATTAAATTTGAGACAAATTTAAAATTTGTGAAACAAATTACACCATTATTATTTTAGTTTATCGCATACATAATGTTCCATTAATGTCCATTAACGTTTCAAAAACTTTACTGTTGTTTTTACCAATATTATGTCTTTCGTGTGTCTTCTGTATTCCTGCCCGAACTACTTCTCTCTAATCTCTAAATCCACGCAATACTTCTTGCACCATGAATGCCTTTCGGTCTCGCATATTTTGATCCAGTATTCGAATGACGGTGAATTTCAATTTGTCATCCGTCTCAACATTGCCTCCGTTATTCTTCTCAAGAGGAACATCATTGTACTTCTGAGAAAAGCAATCCCTGTTGTTTCAAGTAGGGTGCTCTTCCTCGAGTATTTTCATTGTTTTCGTTGGTGTTCACTGCTATATACGGAGTCTCCTTTCTCTTTCTTCCTTTTTGCGTTTCACCAACCTGCCACGAGAGTTTTTAACTTTCCAATGCAAACACCCTCGCCCACTCATCACAAATCGATGGAGTAGTGCTGTGGATTATTTTACTTCGGGGATAGGGTGACTGCTCACTTGTTTTCAGGATGGAACACTTGTTTCCAGGACGGGAGGTGACCTCTGCAGGCACTTCTGCAGCTGTAATTGACGATGTTCTGCAAACTGAAGCATTCTACTTCCCTGCTACTTCGGTTGCTTTCTGGTCTTTTCCTCTCCCCACCTCCTTTTCCGACTTTTCCAGTTTTCCTTTACAAACAGTCCTGTAGTTGCTTTTACTACTACACGTACAACTAGTTTTATTGCTTATCAGCATCGATTTTGATGCCTTTTCTTTCAGTATCCTCAACCTGGCGAAGGTCCGGAATGATCTTGACCACCCATCACCACACGTCACCTTTCGATACCCCTCCACTAATTACCCTTACTGCACAACACAGACCATAACCAGCCACAAGTCAATGTCCCTTCTAATGACCTTAATGGCCACCTTTGTATTTCGCTATTTCAAATACTGGGGTACAAGTATTCAGATGAAGTTATTGCTAACTACTTTTGCCTTTCGCCTCTCCCGGGTCCTTGAAATGCAGCATCAGTCTAGTACTGGGTGTCGATATGATTTATTAACGCTTCTCCTTAAAAATTGCTGGTATTGTACCTAAATCAGAAACTGTTTTCAAAATGGTGGTGATTCAGACGACGGAAAAGACGTTTTCTGGCATTTTTTTCGGCTCTTGCGTTCGCAGTTCAAATCCAGCCGAGGTCAACTTTGCTTTTCACCCTTTCGGGGCCTGTATCATAAATATCACCCAAGTTCTAAGGTCGATGTAATCAACTGACCTCTTCCCACTAAGTTTGTTGGCATAGTGCCAAAAGTTGAAACCATTTTTCTTATTATTAAATAACGTCAAGGAAAATTATGTTAAAGATCATATTTAACAAATTATATTTCATAAATTAATAATGTTTATACGTCCATAAGAATATTAAATCAATAAAGGACTTTATCTTAAACAATTAAGAGGAAAACAATTAGTGATCCTAACTTAAAATAATTACTCATTAATTTTTTTTAATTCATGGTTTATAAAAAAATATTCCACTTAGTTGTCAACAGAGAAAAGTATACCAAACACTTTAGATTTCGCGAAAATCTAAATGTTTTTTGAAGATATCAATAATTAAATATTATTAAAAAATTGTATGTTTTTTTTAATTAAAATGATAATGAATATAAGTGTATTATGTGGTAATATAGTAAAAATGATAGCAACAATTTTACCATTAGAAAGACGTGTTAATCCTATTATATTATTAAATTGTCAAATCTTCATGACATAAACAGACGAAAACAATAAGTAATTCAATAAGAATTTATATGGGTATTGTTATCATGCTAATCCTGACCTCCCTGCTTTTCAGACTACGCTAGGAAAAAACAGCGTTCTGGAATTCCGTATATCGGAGGCCAAATCTATTGAAGATTTGCAGCTAAGTAGGAGAATAAGGTGTTTAGATGTCACATCTTTCAGCTGAAAGTATTGTCTTAAGAAAATATAAACAGAAAACAAAATGCTCGCGAATATATTCTAAAGCAAAAGACTGTTAGTAAATTATGGATTAGTAAATCTAAGAACTTTATTCATTTAAGAATATTTTTTCTTTTCTTAAATTATGAAAGGAAATCACTGAATTCTGCTCATTTTTTTTTGGGGGGGAGTATGTGAAAACAAGAGCTGCTACCATAGAAGTGATAACGAGGATAACTTAATATTTCTTGTTCAAACCAGGAAAGCCTAACAAGGGGAAGAATACTTCTAGTGATGTGCAAACAGCTGATGTTCTTACTATTACAAGAAAAGTATGTGTATTTTAGATAATTATTGACACACTGTCTCACCTTTATGAATGTATGCACTCAGACACACGTACACACACACATGCACACACAAACAAATATTTATAAGTATTAGTATAGATAGATATATATATAGATAGATAGATAGATAGATAGATAGATAGATAGATAGATAGATAGATAGATAGATAGATAGATAGATAGATAGATAGATAGATAGATAGATTTCTTTATTGGCCACGCACGGCTGAACACAGAAGGGACAAAATACAAAGTATAGCTTTTCTTTTTGGGAAGAAGAGAAGGAAAAAAAGGGTCGAATTCCGATCAAAAGGGATCATGAAAAAAAAGGTGGGGACGATCAATAGGGATCGTGTATCACAGAATAGATAGATAGATGTACGTATGTATGCATGTATGTATGTATGTATGTATGTATGTATGTATGTATGTATGTATTTATGTATGTATGTATGTAAGTTGAAATATTTGTCCTGGGTGTGATATTAAACTACATCAGATAGTGGGTCTATGGTTCGGGGGTTTCCGGGTTTTGACGAATACAGAACTAGCTCTGAACTGGTATTCTCTCCAGGTCTACTCTGAGCCGAGCACATGTAAGTCTTCTAGCTATGTGTTAATTAGCATATGTGATGACAAGCCATCTGAGCGCGAGAACACAGAAATATTCTTGATTGGTGTCAGGGTATGCATTATTACCACTGGAAGTGTAAGACGCCTAGCTGTTGTCGCAACATCTTTCTAGAAATGGGGCACTTTGCTGTAAAATCTACAGTTTCACAGGATTACTGGATACCTCATTTTGGCCTATTACTCAGTACTAATCCCGAAACTCAGAGAGTGATACACATGTGGTGCACATGTTTATCACTTTAACCCAGTGACATTAGAGTTGTCTCTTTACGGTAGCCTCATTTGTCATTCCATCTACTGAAAGTCTTATGGTGATAAAAGAGTGGCGATGTATGTAGACCTAGCTAGTTGGCAGTGCACAGTAAATTACAACTTTCATCTTTCACCTATGATACACACCATGTAGATCTACAAGTGGGCTGAATAATCATCTGAAATGTCACTGACAAAACATTATAGATGCCATTGACAACGAAAAAGCACAATGAGGCGGCAATCATCTGTGGAGATGAAGCAATCACCATGTTGAAATACATATTCATATATATATATATATACATATATATATATATATATATATATATATCTATATATATATATGCAAGGAAACAGTTGCATGATCAAATACCTGTACGCCTGGAGAACTACGTTGCGTAGAAACAATTGTAGTGATTGAAAATATTTATCCAACCGTAATTCTTCTTGTTGACTACAATTTTTTCAATTATATATACATATATATATATATGTGTGTGTGTGTGTGTGTGTGTGTGTGTGTGTGTGTGTGTGTGTGTGTGTATGTATGTATGTATGTATGTATGTATGCACGTGGAGGAAATTACTTTACTTTCAAGCATATTATATTGAAGGCGAACCATGTTAGCATTTAATGCTTTTGATTAAAGATTTTCATGTCACCTTATTAGTCCATTATGTTTAATTTTAAACGATAGTATTTCATAGTCTATTAGCTTTCCAAGGTTTTTTTTACCTCATCTTCTGAACAGTAGCTAACTGTGACGATGTTTTCTAGTTGGCAGCAAGGGATCACGAAACAGATGTTGTAAAGGATAATATCACCATCTCCAACTTTGCAATTGTTTAACATTAACTCTTGTTCCCTTGCCTCATTTAATTTACGTGAAGCATTTCTTTGCCCATATACAAATATGTCCGCGTGTGTGTCTATGTATGTATTTATGTGTGTATATACGTACGTATGTATGTATGTTTATATTTATGTAGGTAGCTATTAATAAAACTGTCATAGTTAATCTAGATTTTTTTGTGGAATTCTATATAATGTGTTATTGTTATCAACTAATATTTTTTTCTGTCTAGTTTTGTTTCCTCTCCTGTGTTCTAATATGCTATAATGGTTCCTTGTTGCAAACACGAGCAAAACAGAAAGAGAAAAAAGTTTATCTTGAATTCCTTTATCAGTCTCTGGAGACTTATAATGTAATTTGAGTTCGACTTTCAAAATGTAATAAAAATTGGCGACAAACTGCAACACTTATTCAAGTGTAAAGACAATAAACTAAGATATAATGCTTAAACGTGCTTAACAAAAATCTTGAACTAGCTCTACATCATCTGAAAAACAAATATAAAAGTGTAATATGCCAAAGCGATAAGAACAATGTATTTGTTGTTATGAACATAGACAAATACATTACAAATATCAGAAATTTACTGTATGGCAACAGCTAATTCGTCAAAATTACGAAAGACAACACTACACAACTAAAAACTAAACTTTAAATTGTTATTATTAAATATAATAAAAATTGATGACAAACTACGACATTTATTCAAGTGTAAAAGCAATAAACAAAGAGACAAGCACAGCAACAAATAAATGCTAATTTAAACTAGCTCTTCATAATCTGAAAAGCAACGAAATTCTAACACCAATAAGAGCAATATGTTCGTTATTTTAAATAAAGATGAATAATTATAAAGCTCAACAGTATATAATATGTTCGTAAATTTGTCAACATTAGGAAAGACGACACTGAACAATTACAGTTGCAAATGCATAAATAGGACATGTTTCCTGTTTTACTATATATCAGATCTTATACCCACTATATCTACGGCACTTTAAAGACTAACAAACAGTACAACACCGTCCGACCTTTAATCGCACAGGTCAACACATCAAATCACAGACTTTCTAATCAACAAGGCAGAATCGTTAAGCAAGATACACAAGAGAGCTACAGGATCTTCTCATAGGATGAATTCATAGAAAGTTTTATAAGAAACTGAAAAGAATTGGAATAATTTCAATTAAGGTCTAAATCCTTTTTATCAATGTTCCTATAATAAAAGCTATTGATATAATATGAGACAAATTATCTCCATTTTCTACAAGTATATTACTCAATATTGAGAAACATCCTTACACTTCTGTTGACTTGTACAACCAAGGTTTCTTTCCTGTACCTACAAGGCAATTTCTACTTCTCAAAGAGCGGAGTAGTCATGAATAAGAAAATGGCGCCCACACTACGGCAGTCTACATGTCTTGTTCTGAAAGTAAGGTTATTACAAAATCTAACGTCATCATACATAACATATGTGATGGCTTAATCATTGCAAAAAACATCCAGAATGATTTAAAGATTAAATCTTTAAATCTATATGCTTGTATACTCTTTTACTTGTTTCAGTCATTTGACTGCGGCCATGCTGGAGACCGCCTTTAGTCGAGCGAATCGACCCCAGAACTTATTCTTTGTAAGCCTAGTACTTATTCTATCATTCTCTTTTGCCAAACTGCTAAGTTACGGGGACGTAAACACACCAGCATCGGTTGTCAAGCGATGTTGGGGGGACAAACACTGACACACAAACATACACACACACACATATATATATATATACGACGGGCTTCTTTCAGTTTCCGTCTACCAAATCCGTTCACAAGGCTTTGGTCGGCCCGAGGCTATTGTAGAAGACACTTGCTCAAGATGCCACGCAGTGGGAATGAACCCGGAACCATGTGATTGGTAAGCAAGCTAATTACCACACAGCCACTCCCGCGCTTATAGAGTATCAATTTATACAAACTATAATCTAAACTGGTAATAAGAAATAACGAAATATATTATTCTTTTGTTAGAGATAACGGCAATAATTTATAGGAAAAGTGAAAATGGATCTTTTTGGCATTAGTTTGATTAAAATAGTTTGTCCAAAGAAATATAATATTTCGTGGTCGGGGAAAGACTGTTCTGCAATTTCTTGCTGAACAACCAACACAAAGCGTCGAAGTTATCACAGAGCAACGTGAGACGAAGTGTTTTGCTCAAGAACATAACGCGCCACCCGATTCACGGTTGAAATTTCTAGAGAATAAGATTTGTTGGTGATCATTAAAAGTTATGCAGGGTGGATTGTGTTATTCTGGAGATTTTTCGATAAGTTGATTCTCAATTTAATGGGGTTTTTCGATCAGCGGTTGTTTCAATTTGCTGGGAAGGGTTCCATTTGCTCGCATTTAGGTGATCGATGATAGAAAAACCTGCTTCGAAATTCGTTTGTTCATATGACTGTTTTTGTCCACTTTTTGGAGAATTTTGATCGTCATGATCCTTGTTAAAACTATGCCTATGGCATTTATAAACTAAACTAGTTTGTTAGTTCTTTTCTCTCCTCGCTTTTTGTACAATATAATGATTACTGGAACTTTCTAACGTTTGAGAATTCCACTTTTCTTGAAGCAATCAGTAAAGAGTTTGGAATTTACTTTAATACAGCTTCTTTTGAATATTTTAAGATAGCGAGTATTATACTGTATTCTGGAATACATTCTGCATACATTTGTTTGGCTATGTTTCTCAACTCGTATAAGTTCTAGAATATAATTCTGCTGTAGCTTCAATGATATGTCTTCTGTAGGGTCTCTTGTTTCTTTCACTTAAGCATATCTTTTGTAGAACTCCATTGTTCTTTTAATAATCCTATTTCTGCATTCCCTGATGGTGCCATCTTCTTTAATGGTAACATTATGGCTTTCCTTTTGTTAACATTTCCCATTTTAGTTTATTTAAATCATTTCCCTTGTGTAATTGTTCTCTCTAGAATGTTCGCGTACAGTATTTCTATGTTCTCTCGTTTTTGTTTTGTTTTTATGCTTATCTGTTTATACAGCTCTGCAACTTCTCTTTGTCTCTAGATGAGTTTACTTGCGGCTTCATCACTCCTTCAAGGTGAATATATATATATATACAAATCCTTAGATACATACATATGCAGATAAAAATACACACACACATAAAAATATGTATATAAATATACATATATGCATTGTTTTTAAAACAACAGGGAATTTTGTTTGTATATGAACTACAAAAATAAGCAAAATTATTTTATGTACTCGAAATATTTGTATTTCAGAGAATCATTCTTTCGCAAGATTGTCTTTTTGATATACAACGGGGCAATTTTTAAAAACAATTATTCAAGTTATTTAAAGAAATATTTTTAGATGATTATCTTACTAGGTGAATCAATTTTAACAAATACTTTGGATTTTTGTGGGTAAAAAGACATAAATCCGATCGCCTCATGAAAGAACCTTTACAAACAGTATATTCAGTTTCCTATAGAGGCAAATGCCATGACAAAAATTCTAGTTTTTGTTAAGATTCCACACGATACACACAACATATATTCAAAACAATCTTGTAAATATGAACGTAGTTAATTTTGAAAGATAATTTGGCTTTTCATACATTTTTGTTTAAAGTATTTTCGAGTTTTTGAAAGATTATAGATGCTGATTAAATCTTGCTTTAAATTTATTTCCAGTTAACCTAAAAGTAATCTTTGAACACTGAATTATGAGCTGTAAATACTTTTATACGATAAACTTGATTTGGAACGGCAAAAATTATTTGATAAACAATTCACGCAATTACGTGATTTAGGCGCGAGAACTATTGGAAATACAACGTCGATTAGAATTTTCACTATTATCTATGTTATTTCTGTTGCAAAATTATGTATGCAGCTGAAGCCAAATTTAATAATGCCGTAAAATCTAATAAAATAGTGAAATAAGAAATGAACATTAAATTAACAGGTGTTACATGGTAGTACAATATATAAACAGGTCTTTTACATTCTGTATGTAATAAATGTCTCATTAAAGATACTACCAGATGTAGATGTCCAGAAGAGAAGTTTAAGTGGGAAATTGCGAGGGATGGAAAAAAGCAAACGAGTGGTCATAGATAGACAAATAAAACCAAATCGACAGACAGATGGGAAGAAATGCGCTAGAAACACCGAAATTATTAGCATCAAATAAAACTGAATATAAAAACAAACAGCTTGGGGCTTAGATGAAGTCACACACTAAAATAAAGAATTGACAAACAAATAAAGACACAAAGGAGAGTCATACAGCAAGTAAATATAGTGAGGAAGAAACAGTGAGTATACCTGTGTGTGATTGTGTAGTTAAAGCGAAAGATATTGTTGGCAGATAGGCACGGAGTTTCAGTGCACAAACCGGCAGAACTAACAGACACTGTTTCACCAAATATACGCGTGCGTGCATATAATATATATATATATTTGAAGGTGTGTGTGAGTGTGTGTGTGTGTTTCTTCTTTCTGCAGTTGTTCGTTATAAACATCGACCGCATTCGACTTCACCAGTTTCATATTGTTCTACCACATTCATCAGTATATCAGCTTCCTCATGACAAAAAGAAATAAGGAGAAATAATCTCAGTCTTGATGAAGCTATTTTAAAGATCAGACGAGTTCCATCTCTGACCATCTCCTCAAATTTCTAATGTGCATGTTTTTATTTTGTCATATATATTATATATATATATATATATATAGATAGATATAGATATATATACGGGTGTGTGTGATTGTGTATAGAAGAATATATTAATAAAAGGAATTCCAACCTTGTCTGATTTTCACGTTTTATTTACAATCTTATGATATAAGGTAATATAATATAATAAAATAAAATAAAATAATAGAATGTTAAATGTTCATTCTGATTGAACTAGTACTTTCATGCATTAAATTCTGCAATCTTCAGGTTCATGTAGTTGTGGTGACAGTCATGCTTCACAACTTTTGACCTTAGCGAGATGATTGAATCTGTGCCTTAAATACAGCTGTGAAGGCTCCAGATTGCTAGTTTTTGCAAATTGTATTCTGACCAATCAGTGTGTAGTATCACTCAATTACTTAAGCTGATTGGTTGATTGAGCTGATTTGTTTAGGCGTCACGCTTTGTTGGACATGTCAAGAGTCCTGTATCTTAACCCTGGCCGAGGCAGCAATTGTTGGGCTATTTTTAGAAATGTTGTAAATAGCCTTTGTCAGAGATTTTTATATTTTTATATTTCAATTGTCATCATCATCATTGTCAGCACCTTAATTATTGTTGCTAGTGATGATGATGGTGGTGGCAATAGAAC
Organism: Octopus sinensis; assembly: GCF_006345805.1. Taxonomy (NCBI): domain Eukaryota; kingdom Metazoa; phylum Mollusca; class Cephalopoda; order Octopoda; family Octopodidae; genus Octopus; species Octopus sinensis. The sequence goes on along the minus strand of NC_043003.1, from coordinate 54,003,749 downwards.
TTTTAACCCTAAATAAGATAATTTTCCTGCTATCTAAGTATTATTATTATTACTTATTTAGCTTGGGTTCGAATTTATCAATAAAATTCTTTTCTCTGATTTTCCTCTCGATTTCACTTCGGCTGTGTAATTTGTAGAATGGAAATATTATATATATTTTCCGACCACATGTTACTAGGTGGTTACTCAAAGGTATCTGACGGCCCTCTGGGTCTCTAATCTGTTGTCGGTGTACACGTGTATCATTATAATATTGTAAATAAAACGTGAAAATCAGACAAAGTTGGAATTCCTTTTATTAATATATATATATATATATAATATATATATATATATATATATATATATATATATATATATATATTCATTTATATTTATATTATATATATAGGCGTAGGAGTGGTTGTGTGGTAAGCAGCTTGCTTACGAACTACATGATTCCGGGTTCAGTCCACTGCGTGGCACCCTGGGCAAGTGCCTTCTACTATGGCCTCGGGCCGACCAAAGCTTTGTGAGTGGATTTGGTAGACGGAAACAGAAAGAATCCCGTCGTATATATATATATATATATATGTGTGTGTGTGTGTGAGAGAGAGAGAGAGAGTGTGTGCGTGTATCTGTTTGTGTGTCTGTGTTTGTCCCCCCAACATCGCTTGACAACCGATGCTGGTGTGTTCATGTCCCTATAACGTAGCGGTTCGGCCAAAGAGACCGATAGTATAAGAACTAGGCTTACAAAGAATAAGTCCTGGGGTCGATTTGCTCGACTAAAGGTGGCATGACCACAGTCAAATGACTGAAACAAGTAAAAGAGTAAAGAGTAAAGAGCAAAAGTATATATATATATATATATATATATATATATATATGTATATATATATATATATATGTTGGTTGTCTGCTCCTCATGCAGAATCTTACCACATCTTGTACTTACACCTTAGATCCATCATGGCGTCTGATGGGGCTTTTAAAACCAGACAATGAATTGAAAAGACATCCACATAGATTGCATATCCGATTTGGACATATCCGAGCTGCAGTTAAGTTCAGATCTTTATGGATCTTAAAATGTCTTTTGAAGCCTCCCTTACGACATACATGGCATTGAAAGGTGTGCACAGCTTATATGTATAAGCAGAATAGTTGGTGGAGGATCGATTTTCGTGAGATTTGAGCCCAGTAAAAGAAAAGCATGGTCTGTCACAAACTGGGCACATGAAAAGGTCACTGAGATGCCCCTTTTCGTTAGTCGCATCAATCTTCTTTAAATCTCTCTTGAGTCTTGCATGTGTTATCCAAGCCTCCTCAAACACTTTCACTCTACTCTACATTTTTGTTTGCCACCCAGCTCAATCAGAAGCAAAAGTTTCTATGGCCTTTGGATCCATTCAAATCCATTCATGGTAGTACTTATGCCGTCTTTACACCTCTTTTTTAGGTTTACACCGCTTGCGTTTCCCTTCTGCAAGCTCACCATACAACAGCTTTTTGGGTGTGCATTTATCCGCCATTCGAGCAATATGGCCAAACCATCTCATTTTGTTTTTCAGAATCATTCATTTAACTTAAGTGATGCCTGCAGATGCAAAGACATCTGTGTTTGGAGTAAAAAAGCCCCATTTAATGTTTAAAATGCGGTGAAGGCATTTTTAGTGGAATCGTTCTAACAATCCGAAATGTCTTTCATAACACGTCCATGGTTCAGAAGAATACAACAAGGATAGTAAGACAAATGATTTGTAAAGAGCCAATTTTGTGTTGTTATTTATACGTCGTTGGCGCCAAATGCGCGATTCCAAACCACCAAATGTTTGTACACCTTTTGAATACACAGGTGTATTTCTGTGTCCAGATTTCAATCATTTTGTACAGAGGTCCTAAGATAGATGAAAGAGTCAACAACCTCGAGTAACTTACCCTTAACGAAACTATTTGGTGGGGTTGCAAAGAGAACCACGTGCAGGTTGATACATTACAACTATTTTTTTCATGTTGATGGTCAAGCCAAAATCATCACAAGCTGTGTTAAATGCAGATACAAGAGATTGCAGACCCGTTTTAGAGTGACTGACTAGATAGCAATGGTCAGCGTATAAGAGTTCCCTAATGAGCGAAGTAAAAACCTTTGTTTTGAATTTCAATCTGGTCAGATTAAAAACATTCCCTGTTGTTCGATATTTTATGTAAATACCCTAGTCGGAGTTTAGAAAAGCGCGTGACAGCACAACAGTAAAATATATTGCAAAGAGAGTACTCCATTTCTCACGGCAAATGATTCAGAGAGCCTATCACGAAGATTAACTCTAGCCTTCTTGATGCAAAGCCCTGATCATGTTTTCAAATTGTTTTGGGCAACCTATTTTCCTTAGAATTAGCCACAGAGCATTTCGATTAACAGTATCGAATATTTGTTGAATGGCCGTTGACTGTTTATGAGTTCCTCCGCCTTTGACGGATCTTATTTTTTGTCCCGCAGTGTCTCCAACAAACACCCCCTTCACCAAACAAGCCTGGTAGGGTTGCCAATTTAGTCGCCGACGACCCGACAATGCAAGAGGTTGTACTGGATTACATGTTACCAGTAGAACTCATGAGCGACCTCACACACACACATACACAAACGTTGCGATTCCCAGACTGGGTGTTGTGGGTGTTTATTGAGCAAAAACACCTAAAAGGTCCACGAGGCTCCGGCAGGGGGTGGTGGCAACCCCTGTTGTACTCTTTCGCCCCAAGTTTCCCTCACTCTTTCTTCCTGTCTCTTGAGTAACGTTGCGATGGACTGGCGTCCCGTCCAGCTGGGGGGAACACATACGCCACAGAAACCGGGAAACCGGGCCCATGAGCCTGGCTAGGCTTGAAAAGGGTGACGTTTGTCGTGTATATATATATATATATATACAAATATTATTGTCTGTGGAGTCCTAAAATTGTAGTGAAAAGAATTAGCTGTCTTTTGGCTGCTATTTCTAAATTTTCGGTAGGTGGTGAAGCAGCTTGTTGCTAAACCCTTATTTAGATATATATATATATATATATATATATATATATATATATAGGGAAGATGATCCAAACCTTTGCTAACGTCTATGATTAAGCATTTCCAGGTTTAAGCTTTTAAAAGTAATTAACACTAAAAATTCAACTGATTTTCTAACCTCATGCACGACGCATTACGTAGCTACGCTTCGACTATGAAGTTTGAAAGCCATTGATTTATCTTTGTAATGTATGATAAAGAAGAACATCAAATATAAGATGACAAGAAGTAATGACACCTGCTTTGAATATACCTTGAAGCTCACCTGAAGAAAGTGACTATTATTTGTCATGACTTTCATTTGTGAAGCGAAATACCTTTCCCGATTCCCAATTCAATTTTTCTCGGGATCAATCAAATGAGTATTAATTCTTTATGTCATTCAAAACTTCCATAGAAATTTCAACCATCTTCTGTACATTCCAGCAACTTGCTGTGACTTTGATAAATCGTTTGCATGCGAGTACGAGTACTGGTCTGTCTAAATGTATCACAAAGAAGAAAATAAACATTGTGAGGCGGCACACGAGATTCTTGGTTTTCATCTTGGCTTTCATCAACAACTGAGTGAATACTTATTTTTTCCCGATAATTTCATTCCTCGGTGATTTTTTTTTTAAGTAAAAATATTTTTTTAATAATTACAACTGCACTTTACGAATTCTTTACAATACATACCGAATTAAATATTTTTTATTATGAAACAAGAAAGAGCTTCTGTGAAATAGAAAAGAATTTCAATTGTATTATTGTATAGGATATAAACAAAATTATGAACCAACCAGTGTAAGATTTTATTTATTTATGCGCCTTTTCCGAGCCTAGCTAGGCTCATGGGCCCGGTTTCCCGGTTTCTATGGCGTATGAGTTCTCCCCAGCCGGACGGGACGCCAGTCCATCGCAGCGTTACTCAAGAAACAAGAAGAAAGAGTAAGAGAAAGTTGGGGCGAAGGAGTACAACAGAGGTCGCCACCACCCCTTGCCGGAGCCTCGTGGAACTTTAGGTGTTTTTGCTCAATAAACATGCACAACGCCCGGTCTAGGAATCGCAACCGCGAGTTGGCTACCCTAACCACTGGGCCATTGCGCCTCCATACCAGTGTGAGATATGGTACCATTAGTGTGGAGACAGCTGTAGAGAGAATCTTACTGTTGGTCATCACGTGAGGCAGTGTTTTACATAGTATTTTCTAGTTCCACCAGACATTAAATATTTTTCTTGACACTGTGTTACGAACGCCTTTGACTGAAGTTCATGCAAGCGCTTGAGTACTCCCTAGCATCTACTTACTCCGTCAAAGTATACTCTTCTGCAGTTACGTAAATGTAGTTGCAGACTTGTGCACACATCTATGATAACACAGAAAATATAGCTGAAGATATTATGTCAAGTAAGCAATAAAAAGAACACAAAAATTCTTCATTTGCCATCCAGCATTTATCAATCCAACGAACACATAATGTAAGTTGTGCTTTGTTGGATATTTCGATATTTTCGCCAGCAATAATTGAAAAACTGTTTGTACGTACTTTACCAAGTAAATCTCTCATGAAAAAGTCGTATTAGGTTATACAATTTTGATGATTCTTCAACATTTCCTTGCATGGCTATTCCTTGTCGGCAAAGGAAATGCAAACACTCAATATTTTTTATTATGCATTTACGATTTGTTTGCGCATGTTTTATTGCAGTTTCATCCAACAACTCTCTGACGTTATTATATTTATGAATCACCACTTCCAGTTCAATAGAAGAGCAATGACATTCAGAGACTCGGTGTTCTTCAAAGCATTTTCCCCAATTGCAAATCTTTCTGTAAACAATGCATTTTCTTTACCTCTGGCATGCAGTGATTTTGAATTTTCATTATACCCGGTACAGAAGAAAAAATTGGCATGATCGTAGGTTTGGGTATAATGAACGAAATAAAAGCAGTGGACCAAATTGATTGAAAAGAACATTTCTATTACCTTAATGTTCGCTTGAGAAAATTAAAATTCATCGGATGATTACGTTAAGTAATAGAAGTAAACCTGAGGCCGGTTCCTTTGGCTGGTTGTGCTAATGTTGACTGAAACAACGATGCAGAAACTACTTCAACAGAAATGGCTTTACTAGAAGTTATTGGTTGTATTTGCAATTGTACATTTTGTTCCAGCAGGCGAGGAAGAGGAACCATTAAGATTCAACAATTTTGCTTGCACAAAAAAAAAAATTAGCATCTTTTGTCGATTGCTATTGTTGGGTGTCGCTAAAATTATATAACTCTCTTACCAAACATTTTTGGAAACATGATATTTTCTCAACAGACATTCGACATTTTACTTTCTTATGTAAAACTTAGGTATTCAACTTCTTTGTCCTTTCACACCTCTGATACTATATACGAGCTTTCAAGTATTTGCTTATCCTTGGGTTTCTTGGTATTCCTAATGTGTGTCGTTTATCGTGTTCTGCAACCCGCACGTGACTTAAAGTCCTTGCACCGGCATTGCTGACACTCGGTCAGCTGCGGTTATTCTCGTCTGACCTGTAGACAACCACCAGATATGTATGTATGTTATTATTTAGTTTTATTTCAAGATTTCTAGCCAGTAGAGAAAGAGCCGGTTTCTAACCTAGATCCAAGATTCCTCCATTGGAATTTCGACAACATCGACAGGGGAGTTTTATATATATATGTCTATGTGAAGATTTGTATTTTTATTTTATGTGTGTATTCTTATGCATATACTTGCATATCTACACATGCCCATATATACTTAAATGATAAATTTCTGGAAAGTTTTACAGATTTTTACAGTTCCTGTGATGACTTGGATTTGTAGTCTTGGAATCAGCTTTCTCCATTCTGGTTTTGAGAAGCCTAATTTCTCAAGATTGGTATTTAGGTTGTGTGTGACATATTCCAATGCCCCGATAATTACAAGTATAAACCTGAACTTGTAATCTGGATAGAGTAGCTGTAGATTCCTCAATAGTTTAGCGTATTCTTTTTCACTGATTTTTAGCTTTATGTTAATATCCGCTGGATAGCTGATTTCCACAACTGTACAGTTTCTCTTCTTTATCCCAAATTACTATATCTTGTATATTATGCTTACATTTTATTGAGGTTTTCACTGGGATATTCAGTACCCCTTTTTATTATGAATGGCTGTGGCTTCTATCATATTGCATATTCTATCCTATTGCATATTCTTTGGTCTCGGTGTTATCTTTCGACTGATTTCATTATAGAGTGTCCTAGCTACAACATCATCTCTCATCGATAGATAATACCGTGATGACTTTTTCGGACAACTGCTTATGATGTGGGTGATATCTTCGGCGGTAACTCCACAAAGTCTGCATCGGTTATCACATTTTGCTACTTTTCCTGTGTTTCTGTCCCTTTTGTGCATCATGTATTTGGTTAATATTTCTTGTTCCTGAATTGCAAACGCATAACCTTCAAAGTGGGAGTTAGTAATCCAGTTGTTGGTCGATGATAGACTGTTTTGATGATCAATGTTGCTATCACCTCGGAGGTTTCTACTGATATATGCATGCATGATCTTCTGCTCATATACGCTCATCCTTTTATCTGATGATACGTTGCGGTAGAGTCGTGCGACTTCTTTGGGCATATGTCTAAGGTTAACAGACAAGTCTCGTGATATTATCAGCCTCTTGTATGCAAACTTGGTCAAAGAATGCACTTAGACACTTGGTGGTTGAAGATGCTCTCGAAGGGCTATGATAGGACATCCAAAGGCAGTTTGGACTGATTTTAAGCCTTTGCTCTTTTGTTCTCGTTTAAAGTAGAGGCGGTCTACGTCATTGTTGATGTGGAAATTATGCGTGTTGGTTAGTATCTTCCGAGTTGTCACATCAATGGCTCAGATCTCATCAAACGTTCAACCAAGTAGCCAAATTAATACTGGCACTGCGAGCACATTATGGGCCACAGTTTTATTGAATGCAGAGAGTTTCGAGATCCATATTTTCTTTATTCGGTTGTAATATTCTTTAGTGACACGTGTCTCGTTACAGGTACCATCGTATGATATGTTTCCATCCGCCCCAATATATATGTAACAGATATAGGAGAAACAGTCAGGTCATTGATGGAGATGTTGTTTGTTTTGTTTTTTTACCGCTTTCCCTCTTTTCGCGATCATATAGCAACATTTACCTTGACCAAACTCCAAATATATATCCTTTGAGAATGTTTTAACCAAGTCAAGGCTCTTTTATATCCCATGCATATTCTTTTAATATAGTTTCAAGTATTCACAAAGGAGCACTGTGTAATTTTGGTATTTCTGTTTCCTTGTAAACTAGTGAGATATCATTCACACTTCCTTAAAATGAATGACAAAGGGTTTACAGAGAGTATAAACATCATAGAGGGGCTATCCCCTTGAAATATACCTCTGCGATACTGTATTCTATTAGTGATAATACAATCACTCGTTGTATTTAACTTCAAGATGGTGGCCAACGATGATATCAGGTCAGCTATAGCATTGATTATGCTCACTGGAACTTAGCAAGTCAAAAGTCTTTTAGCATCCAAGAGTGGGGGACAGAGACAAAGGCCTCCTTGTAGTCCAGCCACATTGAAAATGAGGTTCTTTCTATGCACCCGTACATGTATGTACGTACGTATGTATGTACGTATGTGTCTTGTGAGTATATATTATGCACAACACAACGTATATTTGAAAACCTAAGTTAAATTTATAAATTTCAGTTATTTTGTAGCTTTCACGCGGGGATACTGAAAAGTTCCGAGCTTTGGGTAAAAGAAAATACAGGAGGGTTAGTTGATTATGATTTTATTCAATATATTTCCCTCACAGATTCACACATTTATTGCAGCGGTCCTTCAGTTTTTCTAAGCCCTGTAAAAGAACTCAGAAATTTGGGCGTCCAGCCAGGCCTTTCGCATTACCCTTAAAGCCAGGAACATTTAAGCACCCCGTCGTATTAATGGGATTATAAATGTGGATAACATCTTGATACTTTCTTATGCACACACACAGAAAGGTAAATGCGTTTGCCTCGACATGTTCCCACTCAGCAGAAGACAAGTCTCCACTCTTTGCTCTAATATTTCAATCACAACCAAGAACCTAGCCGCAATGGCTCAGTGAATTTGCTAATCGTGCGTTTGTTGCCAGCGTGATTGAATATTTACTAAATAATTTATCCATAACACAATGTGTATTAGAAAACCTTAGTTGTATACAAACACCTACACACACGCATACAGCCACACATACCTACACAGACACACACATACCAATTATCAGACATTTGCCATACGCCGTCAATTTGGATTTGTTTTACACTTGTACCTACTGTGCATTCCTTTACTAGTATATATTCCGTGCACGAGTTCAGATGATCTATACAGTCTTGCAACTCCATTCAGTTATTGTATAAAATATGTTATAATAGCTACGTATATTTAGCATTTTTACACAGTATAATGACTTAGTCTAAAGAAAATCTCCATTTTAATGAGACTTTTGAGTTAATTTTGCTTTCGCCTAGCATTAGTGTTAGGAATCAAATTAGTTACTGAGACCAGCAGGGAATTCTTGAAATTGGAATCAGTCAATCATTATCTCGATTTACTGCTTTTGTTTTAATTTTTTTCTATATTTTGTTTTGTTTTTGCTTTTCATCTAATCCGCTTCATTGATGAAAATGTTTGTTCATATCTGTTCGTCGCTCGGAAACAACAGGTGTAACTTTGGGCAAATTTTCTTCTCTTTGAAAAATGTTCAGAGGGCAAAATAGCTTTCACTAATGACTTTGTTTTTCAAGTCAACAAGTTTCATTTGTACGCTACTAGGTATAATCGTGTGGTGCGCCCTGTGTGTGACGGCGTGTGCGTATGGTGTGTGTGTGTGTGTGTGTGTGTGTGTGTGTGTATGTTCAGTAGAAATGGGTTTCTAAAAGTTAATATTCATTTATAAACCGTATTTTATAAGTATAACCATAATCATTGCTTTCATAGGTTTCTTGCAATAACATATTTCGTAGAATTATGATTACTAGCTGAACCCGTGAAAAATTCAGGGAAAACATAAAAAATGTAAGCATCTATAGAAAGTGTACTGGTGCCATGAGAAATATTTGCATACTATGACCGTCTGTGTTTATGTTCTGAGTTCAAATTCTTCCGAGGTCGGCTTTACCTTTCGTCCTTTCGGGGTCGATAAATTAAATACCAGTTGTGTACTGGTGTCGATCTAATCAACTGACCCCTTTCCCACAAAAGTTTCAGGCCTAGAAAAGTATATTATTAAAAAATATATATATATATCGTTCTTATACTTTGTGTGTATGTTGCCCCACGATTTTCGTCTTGTCTGTTATCTCAATTGAGTGTCATAACTCTTACATTGATATTGTTCGTAGATGTGGCTCTTGAAAATGCGACATAATTGGCCATGAAAAAATACCGGTTGAAGCAAATGTATTCCAACTTTTTCAGATGTCTGCCCTTTAGCCTTATTAATTGTCATTGAATATGCATGTCGAAGTGGAAACTTGAGCTAAGTTTAATTCTGGGAATTTTTTTCCCCATTTTTTTCTGGCGTGCAGTTGTTGAAACTTTTGGGTAGAAATGTACAAATTGAAGTGCAAAAGAACGAATTAATAAATGGATTTACGATGAAAGTTTGGTAATGGCGTTTATTTCCACCATGCGACACTTATTATTGTAAACATGTTTTAATTAACGTATACTTATACATACACGCAAATATATTCATATATATATAGGGAGAATTCACAAAAAAAACTAAAGACGAAGACAGGTAGTGTAGACAACAAACAGATGTATTAGCATAATGCTCGAGAAGAGAAAAAGTCTTTAACGTTTCGAACCTAAGCTTTTCCACAGAAAGGAACACAGAAAGAAACAAGAAGAGAACATAAAGAGAGAAAATAAAGAAACAAGGAGAGAAAATAAAGAATGTGTAGTGGCTAGCGATCTATCATGACGAATGCCGGACAGAAGGGTCATACCCATTTTTTTTTTTTGGCAGTTGCAGGCGTAGACGATGGGGCGGCCAGGGTTGTTAGGTTTGTGGATTTTGATGAGGAAACAAATCGTGGAGGTGCGAGGGGTGTGAACAACGAGGTTGGAGGCGGTGGGGAGACTGGAGGAGGAAATGAGGTCATGAATAGTGGAGGACACAGTCTGTTGGTAGCTGGGTGTGGAGTCAGAGGGCATAGGGCAGTAGAAGGAGTGTCTTGAAGCTGGCGGAGAGCTTCGGCCTTGCAGAGGTCTGCGCGCCACACCACCACGGCTACACCCTTGTCGGTCAGTTTTATGATGATGTCAGTAAGGTGTCGGAGACATCGAAGGGCCGAGAGTTCGGCTGGGGGACGCCTAGAAAAGTTAAACCGGTCTTTTATATATATATATATAATACATATATTGATACATAGACATTTAGTTAGATATTTAGTTTAATTTCATTCTCGTGTGGTAATGAAAAGTGAAACTAACACCCAATATTTGCTGTGTCTATGTATCTATATATGTATTATCTCTCTCATTTTCTCTCTTTCTCTTTCATTTCCTTTGTGTCCCTATTCTCTCCTGCTTTTGATTAAACAATGTATATATGTATCTATGTATCTACTTCTCTTGCGATGTGATAAACATTTAAAAACACAAAACGAACGCCGTCACCACTCACTGTCTCTTTCATTCTCTCTCTCTCTTTCTCTTTCACTTTTTCTCACTCTCTTTCTCTCATACGTCCTCTATGAAACATTTATAAACACAAAACGAACGCCGTCACTACTCACTGTTTCTTTCATTCTTTCTCTCATTCTCTCTCACTCTCTCACTTACTCTATTACTCTCTTTCTGTCTCTTTTACTTCCTCTGAATCATTTAAAAGCACAAAATGAACGCCGTCACCACTGATCTCTTCCACTCTCTCTCTCTCTCTCTCTCACTCTCTCACTTTCTCTCTCACACTCTCTCACTCCATCTCTCTTTCTCTCTTACTTCCTCTCTCTCCTCCTCTCTCTCGCTTTGCCACCTCAAAGAAGTGTGACGCTCACAACGGGTACGTACAAAAGCAAAAAGTTAGCGTATTAATATTGATAGTCAGCACATTTGCGATGCGTTTTTAAGTGCAGAAACTAATTAGAATACTCATTTTCTGATTAAGAGTCGAATAATTATAATTTCATATTGAATACATTGATATCATTTTAGTAATTAACCCATTGAGATGGCTTTTTACAAGTAAAAATGCTAAATCAAGTAACATAAAGGGATCCTTCTCTGGTTAACACATTGTTTTCTCTTCTAGAAACTTACATCACGATACATTATGATTAAGTTTTTAGACTAGTATCGTAACTATTTGCCTGGACAAACCAATTACATTTTACCTTTCTTTCGCTATTTTCATCATCAAGACATCTTGCAAGTATTGGGAGACGAGACCTAACAATTACTTCTTCGGGGAAGGACTTCCGTTTTGGGGAGGGTTTTTTGCCAACGCTTTTTTTATCATCAAACTTACACAAGTTCTTTCAACAAATATGTTTTGTCTTCTTTCAACTTCTTTCAACAAATATCTTTTGTCTTCTTTTCATTTCTTCTCTATTTTTTTTCTCAATTGCTTGCTTTCCGTAGCTATCTTCTGTTTTCTTTCTATTTTAAGCTTATATTGTGTTTTGTATTGTCTATTAACATCATGTCTTTTATTATGTAAGAAAATATTTTCGCTATTTCACAAATAATATACAACAGTTTTCCTGAAGATCTCACTGCGAATAAAGTTCTTTATTCTTATGTTCTTAAATTCTCATTTACTCGCACAACCTGTTTTTTTTTTCTTTTATTTCATTTTGCATTGTAACGGGTATAGAAAAAAAAGACTTATTTTTGTAAATGTACAAATCTGAAAATGTTCACAAAGAACGAACAATGCGCAACTCTGTAATGTAAAAGTATTAACTGTAAACTAAGCAACAAACATCTAGGGTGAACTGGCGCTTCAGGGTCAAATAGTTATCGAATGTCCATTGAACAAGTCTGGACGACTGTGCAATGCATCATTTCTTGTTATCCAGTGCACTGCTTTTATTGGTTCATACACCATGATTTGGCCATCTCTGCTGCAGCAGTGTAACGTCGATTTCATCGTAGGTTTGCTATGTCTCAGTTAAGGAAGCCAACGTAACATTATCATAATTTACATTACTTAACGTAGCGTAGAAGTTTTTGTCTTCAACAATTTTTACTAGATGGATTGGACTCTATTAGCTACGAGCATTCCAATGTTAAATGTAAAGTACAGCGGGTCATTACACTCGAGCAAATATTGTTGACATACTCACAAGCACAGAAAACATAAGTGGTCAGTAATTGCTTTATGTACCCACAGTTTTAGTAAACGAAAATTGGTTTGAAATATAATGTGAGCAATGCAGTCAGTATTAAGTCTTAAGTCTATTCTTGGCAATACGGTCGCAATTCCAACCAGTTACCGATCTCAGATTTCCTCGGTGTAGTTTATTAGTGACCAGTTACCCCAAGACATAATAGACTACAATCTACCGATTTAACATTTCACATCCGTTTATATTTAAATGTAAAGTACAGCGGGTCATTACACTCGAGCAAATATTGTTGACTTACTCACAAGCACAGAAAACATAAGTGGTCAGTAATTGCTTTATGTACCCACAGTTTTAGTAAACGAAAATTGGTTTGAAATATAATGTGAGCAATGCAGTCAGTATTAAGTCTTAAGTCTATTCTTGGCAATACGGTCGCAATTCCAACCAGTTACCGATCTCAGATTTCCTCGGTGTAGTTTATTAGTGACCAGTTACCCCAAGACATCTCTCTCTATATAAACGGCAGTTTGTCTGTGTGTGTTTCTGTGTGTCTGTTAGGTTGTACCCTCACCCTGACCACGGCTTTCAACCGATTCTGATGAAACTTGACACACACATAGCCCAATGTCATAATTCAAAACTAACGCAGAGAAAATTTTGAAAAGTTCCCCCAGTTCTAAAAAAAATTGATAAATTCGACATGGGGTCGAGAATCAGAAACACAAACCACAGACTGTCTAGGGGACGCAACTCGACCGTTTTAACTCTCAAAAAAAAATTTACCATAATATTTTTTCCATTTTTTTGCTATTTTTTGGCTATAACTCTCTAAAAATGCTTTATAGTTATTTCCCTTACAAACCCGAGCAACGCCGGGCGATACTGCTAGTAATAGACTACAATCTACCGATTTAACATTTCACATCCGTTTATATACACAATGTTAGTAACAGGATGTCTACTAATACAAGAGATTATTTACACGTTTTAAATGGCAGCTTCAATCACTAATCCGCTTTCATTAATAAATAATTTGTAACCAACTTAATATATTAGTGATAAAGACAGATAAAATATTAAAGCTGGACAAAATTAAACTGCTGCAGTGAAATTGTTATTGTCCTTATTGCTGTGATTATTGTTTAACCCTGTCAGAAATTTTGTTCCAGCAAACCATTTATATATTACTTCACATAATTATTGAAGCACTTCGCCCCCACCCCACCCCACCCCATAAAGCATAGGCCATCAACGACTTTTCTCTAATTTTCTTGATTCTGGGGTGTCTTTCCTTGTATCTCTTCTGTTGGAACCCCTGCTTTTTCAGCTCTGCTTCAGTATCCCACCTCTTTTTCTCTCTCTCTTTCTCTTTCTCCCTCTCTCTTGATATATATATACATATATATATATATATATATATATAATATATATATATATATATATATACATATATATATACATATATATATATATATAATATATATATATATATACATATATATACATATATATATATTATATATATATATATAATATATATATATATATATATATACATACATATATATATATAAACGGCTTTGGTGAGCGAGTTAGCATCATGTAACAACAGAGTTTCACCTACGTGTTCACTAGGTTATCAGTTATGACTTGTAAGAGACGACTCTGCTAAAATTGAGATATTATTAATGTCTACAATGGTATTGAGTACTAAACCGGAATGCGTAGGTATGTATATACTCTTTTATCTTTTACTTGTTTCAGTCATAAGACTGCGCCCATGCTGGGGTACTACTTCGAAGAGGAGGAGAGCCTCGGATCCTACGATACTAAACACGTTTGTGTACTCTCCAGTTTTGTTTCAAATGCATGTAAACATAATTAAATATTACACCATAGTTATATAAATACAGTGAGGAAAAACAGCACATTTGTGCAACAAAAACCGTCGCCATAGTGATGAGCATTTTTCGTTGAGTATTGATTTATATAAGGGGAAAAAAATAGCTAGTTACATGATATAACCAACAACAGTAAAATTGAAACTATATTCGAAAATCGAAATAAATTCAAAAATTTTTGATGAATGATTATCAATTTTATAATATTAATCTACATCAAAAACAGCATATTAATGAAAAATGATAGCTAACTTTTGTTTGTAGGCTGTGGTAAAGTGATTAAATTTAATTATAGAAATGCTGTTTATGATTTCATCTAAGTACAACTGTTATATTAAAATTATTTTATATATGTATAATTATATGATAGAAAAAGTTGTGTGTGCATGTGTATGTGTGTGTGTGTGCGTGTGTTTGTGTGTGTGTGTGTGGTGTGTGTGTGTGTGTTAGTATATATACATATGTATGTATGCACACGTACACGTACATGTTTCTCATGCTTGATATCTCCCATAACCGTGTTTATACTATTAACATAGAATCTATAGTGTTATTAAATATCTATTTATTACTAATTAATGCTTACTAGTATAAAAATCATTTAGGATTTACTTTTTACGCACAAATAATTAAATATAATTTCACTCCACCTAATGCTCATATCAAAACATCAAAGTTTGGTTGCTATTTTATGCGAAGTAATTTCATACAATGTTGCATTGCTAGAAAAAAAGTTTCAAAGTGTCTGTCTGACAGTTTACAGGGAAAATGAATTAACTCAATACATAAGAATATATCGATACATCCCTTTTCGTCATTTTATGAAATATCATCTTTCATTTTATATATCAAAACATAAACATACATGTCTTCTTGCTTTTTAATATATACGTAGATCACACAGGAGAATGAATAAAATGTTGTTTTGTTTTGTGTGTGTGTGAGAGAGAGAGTGAGTGAGTGTGCGTGTATGCGTGCGTTTGTGTGTTTATGTATACAACATTTTACAGACCTTTTATATGTATGTATGTATGTATGTGTGTATGTATGTATGTATGTATGTATGTAGTATGTATGTATGTATGTATGTATATATATATATATTATATATATATATATATATATATATATATATATACAGTAACACCTTGGTTTTTTAACACCTCTGATCATGAATAAATCGTGCTTTATGTATATATATATATAGATATATATATATAGATATATATATATATATATATATATATATATATATATATATATATATATACATATATATATATATATATATATAATATATATATATATATATATACATATATATATATAGATATATATATATATAGATATATATATATAGATATATATATATATATATATAAAGCATGATTTATTCGTGGTGAGAGGCATTCGTAAACCGAGGTACTATCGTATTAAATGAATATGAGAAAGACAGGAGATAAAGCACAATTTATTCGTGGTCAGAAGTGTTCGAAAACCGAAGTACTACTGTATATATATACACACACAAACTGTTGTATGCATACATAGATATAGCATGGACAGCTACTTAAAATTCATGCTGTCAGTTACCTGCGCCCCTCGGTAATGAACGCACTCTGAGGATGTGTGTAGATTGACTGATTGTTTGAATATTAAGTAATAAATACATCTTGCGGGACCTATAGACTGGAGAGGCACTAGCAGTGGACACGCGTTACGCTGTACAAACCACGACGTAGTTCTGACACATTGCACTGCTAACTCTATAATGCAAACAACAAGGTCATACGCGTGGAGCCCTGCGACCCGGCTACATCCACATCAGCGAATGTAGTGAGATTAGAATCGCTCGTCCAACATTAATACATTTAAGCCAGGCCTACAATGGCGCTATTTTCGCAAATATAATTTCAGCATATTTGCAAAACCCGTAAATGTGGAAGCACATTTAGCAGCAGTGGCTAGTAAAGCTATGACGATGAAAGACTATTTCCTCGGTTATCCGTTATAATTAGAAATTAAGATTCATACATGCCTTATTTGGCTATATTTAAAGTTGACTAAAAGGAAGCAAAAACTAAAACCATTGGGTATTACAAATGGCTGTTGATCAAAGTGTATATACTTGTGCTACAACAACTTTATTCAAAGTGATCCTCTGATTTACAAGCTACCTTCACTGCAACTAAAGACCTCAACTCCATCCATCACTCTATAATATCTTTTTGACTGATTCAAGTCTATTGTGCAAATTCGTTTCGCTGATTTATTTGGAATGGTAACTCGAACATTTCCCGAATGGCATGATGTGAATAGGAAGCATTACCTTAGATTAGATTAGTACATTTAATGAATGTAATTCTAATTTCTTGTGTCTGTGTTTGTCCCCCACCCTCCACCCAACATCTTTTGACAATCGATGGTGGTGTGTTTATGTCCCCGTAATTTAGCGGTTCGGCAAAAGAGACCGATAGAATAAGTACTAGTCTTACAAAGAATAAGTCCTGGGGACGATTTGCTCGACTAAAGGCGGTGCTCCAGCATGGCCGCAGCCAAATAACTGAAACAAGTAAAATAGTAAAAGAGTAAGGAAGAGAAACCATACTAGTATTCATTTTTTCACCAAGTTCAGAAGTAGAGACTCAAACATGGATCCCAGTGTTGGCATAAAGCTTAGTGAAATGAATGTATACAAGTCTTGAAACCTTCAATAAAATATCATGTAACAGGGTATGAAGAAAGAACTTACTAGAATAATGTATTCTCTGAGTTTAATCAATGATGGAATTTAAAGTGGGAAACAAATTCACAATTAGTAACTTCAATATACAAACATGAAAGAAATGTTATGTACAACTCTTAATCCAAAATTCGGCGAAGTTTTTGCTAACATTCGTGAAAATCTAGTTATATATTTCGAACCCAAATGATGATAAAGCTCATAGAAAAAGATTGTATCATTGAACGTGAAAGACAGGAAAAATCTTTAAAAATAGGCAGTGACGAATGCAAAAGTGAATACAAAAGTTAGTAAATATAGCCGCCTCAATTGTGAAGTATGGGGCTATTTATTAGATACTGAATTTTTAAAAAGGCCTAGTTTTCAAAACTAGAAATAACTTCACATTATTTCTAGTTTGTGTTCTTCCGAAACTTTAATATATATTTTAACCTGCAAAGGTTGCTGAGAATATTATATTGGTTAAACTGACCTGACACTCTGTTGAAGAGTGACCACTCTTGCTGAATTTTATTGTCAGTGAAGTGATTCAACAAAGAAACTGCAACGAATAAGCAAAGCAGAGCAATTTCTAAACAAAATACCAGCCAAAATCACATGCATTGTATTTTAATTGACATAACATTATTAGGCTGTTTAGCTGACTTAATAATGTCCCTTGAAATAACTTTATTACGCCTGACATTATTAAGATATTTGCATTCTCAGCAATGTCTCCATTCACGATATGAGGAAGATCAGTGACTATTCGTGTGTTATTGCCGTTTATGTTGTATTTGAAATTGAGTAAAAGCATTTAATGACATTGTACTTTGAAACAGATAGAAAAAACATTTAGTAACCTTCAAGATACCTAATTAGCGTTGAAACTGGTAGGAAAAGAGTTTTGATTATATATATTTTTTTTTTATGCATCGTACTCTTTGAAAATAGCTAAATATATATGATATTAATTCATTTTGAACTTCTTTCATCTTTGATGTGATTTTCGTGGAATTCTAACATTTTACTACATACGCATGCACACACACATATATATATACACAGACATACATGCACACATACAAACGCACAAACACACACACGCATATATATATATATATAGATATAGATATAAATATATTTAATTATTTAAACATTGGATATGTGCCAAGTAGTTAGCTGGTGAATCACGTTCACTGCCTATAGTTACCTGACGTCATCCACGGTATTTGCATAATTATTGCTAGATCTTCAGTGTTCGTGGAGTACATAGCAAATGATAGAGACTGAAAATGGAATATACGAGAAACTTTATTGCTCACAACGATCGTTTCGACCCATCTTGCATCGATTCAACGCCGATGAGATACTGTACAACCCTCGGTGAACGCACTGCAACTAGTTGTACAGTATCCCATCCGTGCGTCGAAATGACCATTGTGAGCAATGAATTTTCTCGTATATTCCATTTATCATTTGTTATATATATATATAAAACTACTTAAATAATATTTTTATAACCAAACCCGAAAGGCTTTGCGAGTTATTTAGAGAAAGCTACTATGGAAGACTCATAGTATAAAAACTGTACTATAACTCTATATAATATATATCATAATGATATTTAATACTATGAAAAGACTAAACATCAGCTGCTATTGGAACTTACATACCATTTACAGGAAACCTTTTACCACTTGTATCCACCATTGTCCTCGGTTAATGAAACTGCAACTACAATATCGTTATATATCTTATTTCTACTTTCATTCTCTTATTTCCCTCTATATTCCCTACCTCATCCTTTTCCATAATAATTCGAACTCAAATACTTCCTCTATTTAATCTTCTCACACCGTCTCTGATGAAGGGATATCCATAATATTCCAGAAACAGCTGTAAGACTATTTCCTTAATGTCCTGAAAACTCCTCCCAGTCTTGGCTTTGTCATCTCATTCTGTCAATTATATATATATTTAAAGTTAAAACATGGTCTGTTTTTCACGTTTTTTATTATGGTATTTTAAAAGGATATTATTTTTTTTTTACAATGTTGAAGTGTGTCAAAAATTCAAAAAAATATTTTGTAATGTTCATAAAGTTCAATTAGCGCTTTCATACGTTCGTAGTAATCATCAGATTTCAAAATGTATTTAACTGGCAGTTGAGTTCTTGATAATTGTTGTAAAATGACTAACTTCTTCCTTGTTGTACCTCTAACAAGCCGAATTTTTGGAATATGGCTTTAACAAATCCGCATGAAACTTAAACGTCGCGGTCTACCGGGTACACCGATATTACTGGCATAGATCCCGTCTTTATTTTAACCAATTAGCTTGCGGTTTCCATGCAATGGTTTTACGAGTGAGCAAGATTCATTGGTTTCGATCGTTTTATATCAGTTGGTGGGAGCCTTCTGTAATTTTTTTATATTCCTATGTTAAAGATATTTTTAATCCATATCCTTAACAATATTATTGTTGCTATTTCCATTCAGGACAGGTTTGAACATTTTAATAAACCGTTTTACTTTTATCTTTCTTCCCACCTCATTTGTGTCATGTAGTTTGTGGAAAGGAAAAATTAGAAACCTTTTCTGGCCACATGTTCGCTCAGTGGAATTTGGCGAAGATTAGTATTCCGGATTTGTTGTCTGTGGACTCGTGAGCGTTCCGATAATGCATTCCCTGTCTCGCCAATGTATAGTTCCTCTAAATTCGGGTATTTATTGCAGTTGATAAAATTTCTGTTTTTGCAGTTCATATCTGCATTTGCGAAAATCTGTCTATTTTATGTTCTTAAGAACTTACCAGTATGCATGTATTGACACGCTCTACATCTATTATCATTACACTTGGATACTGTAAATTTTTTATCCTGTTTGTTCCTGTTGAATTTTGCTTTTGTTAATAGTTTCTTTAGGTTATGTGCTTAAGATAAGTGTTTGATTAGTTATTGTGTTTTCTTTTAATTTTTCCTTTTGTTTCATGATTGGCAAATTTGTTTTGATGATGTTAAAAATGTTTTGGTGATGCGGATTGTGTTACTAGAAATGGTATTTTGTTCTGTTGATTGCTTCATCTTTTTCTTGTTGCGACAAGTTGTTCTATAGGTATCTCTTTTGCGTCCAAGAACTTCTCTCATAATTTGCACACATACGTAATTATACTATAACAAACGTATTTGCCTGCATGTGTGTATGTATATATATATATATATATAATTTCAACAATTGAGGGTAAAATTAATTAATTATTAATCAATTTCACCAAGTATTCAGTATGCAAAGGGACCATTTAAGGCGAATTCAAATTATTACATTATATAAAAGGGCTTAGTAAAATAAATTACTTTGCCGCATACTGAACTCATTAGAAATAGTAGCTAAAAAAACTTTTTTAAAACTATTTCTAATACTTAAAGAAAACCTCTCTCATATAGTGTTTGCTCAATTCAACTCACGAAAGTATGGGGGTAAAGACATTAAAAAATCAAATGCAAAGGTTATTTGAGAACGTACGTTTCAAGATTAGTCACTCGACATTTCTATCATCAGCTCAGAACTCCTTGGTTGGATTTGAAAACACTGAAGGTGGGAGCATACCCTTTCGGCTTCTTATCGCTTCTGAAGATCTGCTCGAAACTAACAGTGCCAGCAAACTCAAATATGCAAGCGAAGAATTTCTGCTCTCCCCTTTCCACCAGCGTGGTCTTTAAGTATTAGAAATAGTTTTAAAAAAGTTTTTTTTAGCTACTATTTCTAATGAGTTCAGTATGCGGCAAAGTAATTATTTTACTAAGCCCTTTTATATAATGTATTAATTTGAATTCGCCTTAAATGGTCCTTTGCATACTGAATACTTGGTGAAATTGATTAATAATTAATTACTTTTACCCTCAATTGTTGAAATTATAATCATCTCTCTCTATTTAATGCCTCGGATTTTACCGAAAAAGCATAGTGTTTACTGATTTTAACCCACGCTGGTGGAAAGGGGGAGCAGAAGAAATTCTTCGCTTGCATATTTGAGTTTGCTGGCACTGTTAGTTTCGAGCAGATCTTCAGAAGCGATAAGAAGTCGAAAGGGTATGCTCCCACTTTCAGTGTTTTCAAATCCAAACCAAGGAGTTCTGAGCTGATGATAGAAATGTCGAGTTGACTAATCTTGAAACGTACGTTCTCAAATAACCTTTGCATTTGATTTTTTAATGTCTTTACCCCCATACTTTCGTGAGTTGAATTGAGCAAACACTATATGAGAGAGAGTTTTCTTTAAGTATTAGAAATAGTTTTAAAAAAGTTTTTTAGCTACTATTTCTAATGAGTTCAGTATGCGGCAAAGTAATTTATTTTACTAAGCCCTTTTATATAATATATATATATATATATATATATATATATATATTATATATATATATATATATATATATTATATATATGTAGTATGTATGTATGTATTATATATATATATATATTATATATTTATATATATATACATATATATATTTATGTGCATAAATATAAACTGGTCGTGTGCATACGTGTATGTAAACGTTCGTATATGTAAGTATTCGTAGGTTGTATGTATATATATGTGCATGTGTGTGTATTTATGTTACTATCTGTGTATATTCCACTGATGAGGCAAAGCATTTCTTATGCAGAATCAGAAATCCGGGGTCTGGAATTATCCAGTAATTTTTTGCTAGTTTATTTTGTCTTTTTGTCTTCTTTCCGAGTGCTGTATGAACATTTAATGCGGTTTTAGAGTCAAATTTTGGCTGCTATCTCCAGCGTGGTGGTATCTCTTACATATCCTAAACTATAATTTTACATATATATATATTTATATATATGGTGGTGATGCCGGTGGTGATTGTGGTGGTGGTGGCGCTGGTGGTGCTAGAGATGATGATGATGATAACGATGATGACGTCGATGTCAAACATTACAAAATATTTTTTTAATGTTTAACGCATTTCAACATTGTAAAAAAATTATATATTTTTTTTAAATGCCACAAGTAAAAAGTGAAAACCAGACCATGTTTTAACTTTATTCAACTGATATATCATTCTATGCACATTTACATAAATTCGGGAAAAAATTTAGTTTTACATATATATATATATATACATACACACACACACACACACACACACATACATATATATATATATATATATATATATATATATATATATATATATATAAGATGTATGTGCATTTGTTTATGTGATTGTGTATGTCTCAAGTTATGTATTTAGCGTCGTTTTTTCCCGAATTGCTAAGATGAGGAATTTTCATTATTATACACACAGTACTCTTATCTTGGTTCAGGATATCACAATCGTTCGGTTGCTGTACCTTCCACCCCTTACCAAGCGTCTGCCATAGTCTATAATGCTTACTGAATTGAAATCCCAATCCTCTATTACATCCACATCGATAGTTTCTTCTCCTTCTTTTGTCCATACTAAGAATACTGTCCTTATTATTGGTTTCACATTTTGGCAGAAGGCCAGCAATTTCGAGAGAGGGACTAAATCGATTGCATCAACCCAAGTGCTCAACTGGTACTTATTTAATCGACCTCCAAAGGATGAAAGGCAAAGTCGACCCCAGCGGAATTTGAACTCGGAACGTATGGACGGACGAAATGTTGTTAAGTGTTTTGCTCTGTGTGCTAACGATTCTGCTAGCTCACGGTCTTGCGATCCTTATTATTATCATTATACTACTTGAGATACGTTTAGTCTATTATGCATGAGGCAAAATATATATAGCTTGACTGACGTAGAAATTGAAATCGCTTCCACAAGTTAGACATTTATAAACAAAGGGGGTAAAACCCCACTCGGTCATGAATGACAATGGGATTGTACCTAGAAAGTTACCCTCCGAGGCACAAGTCCAGGCAATGTTGTTTATGGAAGACCAGCAGTCGCTTATACATAGCAGTGTTCCTTCTCTATGCTACTGCTGTTATCCAAGGGAACGGCAAAGGCCGATACAGCTTGGCACCAGTGACGTTGAAACTCATTTCTACAGCTGCGTGAACTGGAGCAACACGCAGCTCGGCCCGAAAATTATACTCACTGCCTCATTATCATGAGCCCGACGCTCTAACCATTGAGCTATGCTCCTTCATAACTAAACACGTATATCTAATGCGTAATCAGCACTTCTATCCCTTGTATTAACTTTCTCATTGTCGTATAGGGAGAATTACATAGTGGAAAATAAGAAGCTTTTAACATTACTCTTTATGGTCGTTGGTTTAATGTTCTTTCGGTTTTTAATTACCGGACCCCATGTGGTGTTCATCTCTATGCTAAGTCTACAGAGGTTATGAAAACCAAGATTTAGTGTTGTTCCTTTCTATTATCCTATTATCATGAATTTGTATTTGGTTCACTGCATCTACCTATCTAGGTATGTTTGGGGATGTATTTTGTATGAATGCATGTAAGTATGAACACACGCCTGTATGAAAAATACACAAACAAAAACACACACACACACCTATTCACACGCTCACACACGTATTTACATCTGTGTGACTGTGTGTGTGGTGTGTGTGTGTGTGTGTATAAACATGCAACCAAATACGTTTGTTATAGTATAATTACATAGGTATGCTACACACAAACGCGTATATGTGAGTGCATATGTATGAGAGAAGATCTTGGAAGAAATTGGAGAAAAGTCAGATGAAGAAAAAATAGTAATGATGATGGTGGTGGTGGTGGTGGTGGTGATGTTGGTGGTGATGGTGCTGGTAGTGGCGCTGGTGGGGCTAGAAATTGATGATGATGATGATGATGATGATGACGATGACGTCGATGATGTTGATGATGATGATGATAATGATGATAATGATGATGATGATGATGATGATTGATCGTGATGATGATGACAGATGATGATGGATGATGATGATGATGATGACGATGGTAATTTTCTTGGCAATTATGTTTACCGTAACGTTGATGATAATAATGACCCCCGACGACGACGTCGACGATGACAACGACGAGGAGGGGGTGGAGAAGAAGGAAAAAGAGTAAAGGAGGAGGAGGATATGATTATGAAAGAAAGTCGGCGAAAAACAAACTAAACAGAATTGGGCAACCACGTCAGAGACATTAATTGGAAATGGAGGTTTTCGTTTTCTTTTACGTTTTCTTACCTTAATGCTGAACATCTGACATCGTATGTCAAGGATGCAACACACACGAAGGCACAACAGCTCTCATATATGTACATACTTACACACACACACACACACACACACACAAATATACATATGCAAATACACACGCGCGCGAGTGTGTGTGTGTGTGTGTTGCGTGCGTGTAAATGTGTGCGTATGTGTGAGCGTTCGCGTACACGCGCTTGTGTGTATAGTAGAATATTACGAAATATATGAAAAGCGATATAGATAGGTAGAGGTTCGAGAAAAGGACCCGGTATCATAAGTATCAAGCACAAAAGTAACAACTGAGGTCGGTCCCCAGCATAGTCATAGTCCTTTGAAACGCATATATATATATATATATATATATATATATATATATATATATATATACATATGTATATATGTGTATGTATATATATATGTATATAATGCATAGATAGATAGATGGGAAGAAAGGCACTCACGCACACATACACACACGAACACACACGAACACACGCTCACATACACAATACATATTTGCTCGGATGCAACTATTTAAGTTTGTACATTTTCACTTTCGAAACATACGTGTGTATTTGAATATTAAATAAGTCTGAATAAGTAAATGTAAACGCTAATGAGCGTGCATTTTTGTGAGAACACGCTTACATAGGTACGTCTACGAGTATTTGTGTTTGTGTGTGTTTGTGTACTAAGAAAAATATCAGGAAGCCTAGTGCTATGCCAAATTATATTTGCACATGACCTGATATCAAATAAGATCAGAATTCCTTCCCGGCCCATATGCTCATTAGGCAGGTTTCCCGGATTATGTGAAGTCTGTATTCCCCTCGATGGAGGGAACGCCGGTCCGTCGAAGGATTACTCATTTTTGCCACTGAAGAAATTGGAAATGAAGTGTTTTAACAACATAAAGCATCGTCCGGTTTAGGAATCGAAACCACAATCTTACGATCACAAGTGAAATACCATAACATTAAACCATGCGCCTCCAAATGACCATATATAAATATGCAAAACACAACGAGGAGATAAAGTTAGATGAATGCAGAGCAAACGGGTAACTAGACGAAAACTTAATGGACGGGGAATATAGACAACGACACCATACACGAAGTATTCGCAGTTGAGTCAATGAACCAAAATATCATCGTGGTTTTGCACCATTATCGTTGAGACCATTCAATCTTGGTGGTGCCAGTGCAGTTATTAAGCGACTGGGAAAAAGCTAGCGAATGTATACTGTGTCAGAAACACATAAGACAATATATAAATATAACAGACGAAGAATTATGCATATATAACAACGCGAAACCTTACGGCTATATACAACAGGAGAAAAATAATAATAATTATACAAAAATGCCAAAAATATACATGCATACATGCATACATATATATATATTAGAAAATTACTATTTTCAAATTTCACAACAAGAGATATTCAACAACTGTACTTCGTAGTAAAGATTGTTTGCCAACATAATATGGCAGTCCTGGTTTAGGACGAATGTTGCAGTAATTTAGTCCCATGAAGCATCATCTCCAGCTCGTATCGTATAGCCAGCTGGAGACGATGTTTCCTGGGTTAAATTACAGCAACATTCGTCTAAACCAGGACTGCTATGTTATGCTGGCAAACAATCTTTACTATATATATATATAATATATATATATATATAATATATATATATTATATATATATATATATATTGCAGTCAATTCATTCTCTCTTACCTGTTTGTGCCTTCCAAATGCTGTTTTTACTGAGAACTCCCTTTTTAGTAGAAGAAATAGCTATAACCCTTTGACTGCTATTTCTAAATTCGGTATGTGGTAAGGCAACTCGTTGCTAAACCCTTATTGCTTAGTATTACTTAAATTTTCCTCGAATGAGGCTTTTACATGCCGAAGACTACTTGGTGTAATTGATAATTTTTCCAAATTAATTAATTTCACCCTTCATTATTACGGATAACCATATTTTATCTCAGTAGATGACCACAGCATCTTGTTTTGGCTACACCGCGGGTGGGAAGGGGCTGTTGACACAATCGTTTCATTCACAAATTGAATTCGGTGATACCAGTTGCGGGTTCTAGCTCGCTCTGATACTGAGTGGAGTTGGTGCCTTCTGGTATCTCAAAATTCAATATATATCATTTATGATTATAGTATTCTACGCTGAAGAGAAAAGAAGTTTCGGTAAGATAGAATTATTTATTATTTAATATTTAATATTTAATTCGTATGCTTTCCTTAAAACTTGATTTCGAAACGTACGTCCGTGGATAACTAAAAAAATGTATGATAGATTGCAGTCAATTCATTCTCTCTTACCTGTTTGTGCCTTCCAAATGCTGTTTTTACTGAGATCTCCCTTTTTAGTAGAAGAAATAGCTATAACCCTTTGACTGCTATTTCTAAATTCGGTATGTGGTAAGGCAACTCGTTGCTAAACCCTTATTGCTTAGTATTACTTAAATTTTCCTCGAATGAGGCTTTTACATGCCGAAGACTACTTGGTGTAATTGATAATTTTTCCAAATTAATTAATTTCACCCTTCATTATTACGGATAACCATATTTTATCTCAGTAGATGACCACAGCATCTTGTTTTGCTACACGCGGGTGGGAAGGGGCTGTTGACACAATCGTTTCATTCACAAATTGAATTCGGTGATACCAGTTGCGGGTTCTAGCTCGCTCTGATACTGAGTGGAGTTGGTGCCTTCTGGTATCTCAAAATTCAATATATAATCATTTATGATTATAGTATTCTACGCTGAAGAGAAAAGAAGTTTCGGTAAGATAGAATTATTTATTATTAAATTTAATATTTAATTCGTATGCTTTCCTTAAAACTTGATTTCGAAACGTACGTCCGTGGATAACTAAAAAAATGTATGATAGATTGCAGTCAATTCATTCTCTCTTACCTGTTTGTGCCTTCCAAATGCTGTTTTTACTGAGATCTCCCTTTTTAGTAGAAGAAATAGCTATAACCCTTTGACTGCTATTTCTAAATTCGGTATGTGGTAAGGCAACTCGTTGCTAAACCCTTATTGCTTAGTATTACTTAAATTTTCCTCGAATGAGGCTTTTACATGCCGAAGACTACTTGGTGTAATTGATAATTTTTCCAAATTAATTAATTTCACCCTTCATTATTACGGATAACCATATTTTATCTCAGTAGATGACCACAGCATCTTGTTTTGGCTACACGCGGGTGGGAAGGGGCTGTTGACACAATCGTTTCATTCACAAATTGAATTCGGTGATACCAGTTGCGGGTTCTAGCTCGCTCTGATACTGAGTGGAGTTGTTGCCTTCTGGTATCTCAAAATTCAATATATAATCATTTATGATTATAGTATTCTACGCTGAAGAGAAAAGAAGTTTCGGTAAGATAGAATTATTTATTATTTAATATTAATATTTAATTCGTATGTTTTCCTTAAAACTTGATTTCGAAACGTACGTCCGTGGATAACTAAAAAAATGTATGATAGATTGCAGTCAATTCATTCTCTCTTACCTGTTTGTGCCTTCCAAATGCTGTTTTTACTGAGATCTCCCTTTTTAGTAGAAGAAATAGCTATAACCCTTTGACTGCTATTTCTAAATTCGGTATGTGGTAAGGCAACTCGTTGCTAAACCCTTATTGCTTAGTATATATATATATATATATAAATATTATTGGTGAATTGAAGAAATGGAGCTGAACGAAGATTGAACAGAAATCGTTTTATTTCATTCTACACGTGTTTCGAAAGGCACAATTTACCAAAATCCGATTGAATAATGAGACCATATTGTGTCTTTCTCTTCAGGAAGAAATAGGAAATCCGTTGGAAAAAACAAAAACAGAACAGAGGCGGAGCAAAACAAATCGAACTAAGCTCCTAAGAGCCCATGGCAAGAGAAAGACACAATATGGTCTCATTATTCAATCGGATTTTGGTAAATTGTGCCTTTCGAAACACGTGTAGAATGAAATAAAACGATTTCTGTTCAATCTTCGTTCAGCTCCATTTCTTCAATTCACCAATAATATTTTAATTTCAATTATCCGCACCAACGCACGGTTGCAACACCATATGGTTGTACCTCCAACCGTGCTGTCTTCTGCTGTGATTTTTGCTACCAAGGTATCGGTTAAACTTTTGATTAATCTGCTACAAGATTACTCATCTTTCTATTTCACATTATATATATATATATTATATATATATATATATATATATTATATATATATATATCATTAAGATTCAGTTAATTAGGTATAGTCCGTGCAGCTCAAAGTTAGATGAACAAAAAGCAAATAAGTAACAAAGATATCCAGGCATCAGTGCATTCCGGCCGTTTCAAGCGGCTCCATTTAATCGATCAATGAAAACACCACATCAGCTTGAAAAAAACCGCTCTCTCATCAGACGCAGATGACTATATAAGTTTCCAACATCACAAATAAACCATTTTTAGAAACACATTATATCAATACTAGAAACCAAAATAATACATTGTTTCCTTTTGTTATACTTGTAGCAGAATGAATTTAGAGAAAAATATATAGCATCCTAAGCCTACTATAATTTAGAGAGTAGCAGAGGAAAATTGTGGGGGCCAAGATATAGGAGTGGTGGAATAGTTATTTATATATATTTTTTTTCTATTTTATTTATTTTATGCAGAATATAGTCTACAACTATGTAGAATTAAATCCATTGGGGGTTATCTAATAATGTTCCAGCTGCTAGCGATAAATTAATTAATGTCATACAATCTCCCAGACCCTTATATTACTAGGACCAGATATCTAGCTTTATTTACATAAAAGGATATGTCTGAGAGATGCTAGTGAGAGAATGACTGATGGAGAAGAGGTAATAACTAGAAGAAGGAAGGGTAGGAGTGGCTATCACTTACTTAGATTATCACATAAAAGAGGAATAAATGAAAAATAAAAGAAGTAAAAGTAAGCTCTAATGGTGGGAATTAGAACTGGGGTTATACAGGATGCATCATAACTTAGCAAATTTATCATATTAAATTTAGAAAAGAATTTTAGATCAATAAAAAGGAAAAAGGTTAGAAATTAAACTTAGAACCTAATAATGAGGTACTTTCATATCTAAGAGAAAGTACATAAGGCCTTTCCTAAGCATGTTGTTAAGGTGGTCATGATAAAGGCATCCCACAATGAATTTATTAATGAATGAAATTACCATCTATGTAGGAGTGCATAGTATATATTAAATCAAAACAAGGATTATTCTCCTCAGTTACAGGTGGACAAGTAAAAGATATCTAACATATGGAATCCTTTGTGAGGGGTAATTAGATTAGAGGTACACAAAATGTATAATAGAGTACATGCAAAGGTAATAGCTAAACCGATATGGGCAGGTAGCTATTCATGGAAAAATGCATGATTAAAAGATAAACAATAAAATAGGTATTTCTAAATCGGGTAAACATATAAAAGATCTTGAAAATATTTATTCATAAATTACAAGCACTATGGAAAAATTATGGAAGGATATAAGAAAGTATTAAAATATCACATATATATAAATTTATAAAGTTTATGGAACATAAAGTGTGATTATAAATATAAATATAATATTGTGTTATACTATCAGTAAGTTTTACAATTCGTGAAGTGAACTCGTGTTGAAAGAAATATTGTTGTATATAGAGATGGTCATGCTGCCAATTTAGCTAATGAAAACACACACACTCTATATTCGGTGTTCACTTGCTTCAGCTTTATTTCATATTAATTATATTTCGGCCAGAGTTCTTTCGTCACACTTCTATGACCTCATCAGTGGTTTCTTGCTTTCTTCTTTCTTTTTTGTGTCTCTCCTTCCGAACGGTCTGCCACTTTGTGTTCCTGTTGCATGTGCCTTTGTTTGCGCATGTGTAAATCCCTGTGTGTGTCTATGTTTGGTAACTGTTTCGTACCAGCATTATCAGATTTATTCACGTTCATTTTATTGTATTTATTTATTTTTACTTATTTTCTTTATTTGTATTAATTTATTATATTCTATGTATTTTATTACTTAATTCCATTGACCTATCTATCTATTGTATTAGTTTCATATTATTATTAATTTATGGAGATCTTATTGTCATCGGGTTGTGGTGAATGGGTGCTAGTGCTCCATTCTAGCTTTCTATTTAGACTAGGTTTATTTTCTATTTTGTGTGTAGCTTCCGTAATTTGTCTAAGCGTTGCGTCCCTTCTATGTGTTGACAAAATTTTTATTTCTATGTTGTTGAGTGAGCCCCCGTGTTCCTGCCTGGCATGCTGATATAAAACTGATGAGCTCTTCTCTTCCTTGAGTTCCCTCAAATGCTATTAAACCGCACTCCTATGCTACGTGCTATCTCCCCTACGCACGTCACTGTCTTGTTTCTGCACCGTCCCTCTGTACATCTTATTCTATTGACTACATTCCTAGTTTTACAACTTGTCTGTGGGCTAACTCTACATACAATACAGTTCCTATCAGTACAGGGGGTTCTATTAAAAGGGTAGGTCCTACCGATTATTGATTTGAAAGGGTTACCTAGCCTTTCTACAACCTTAATTCTTAGCTTAAGCTTGTCTAGTGCCATTCTAAAGCGGTACGCCAGTTCGCCTCTAGGGATTCTTTCAGTTTCCGTCTACCAAATACACTCACAAAGCATTAGTCGACCCGAGGCTGTAGTAAAATACACTTGCCCAGAGTGCCACGCAGTGGGACTGAACCTAGAAGCATGTGACTGGTAAGCAAGCTTCTTACCACAAAGCCAGCTAGTTCTATAAGAGATGCAAGTAGTAACAATATTGAAAAGTAATATTTGTTGTATCCAGTACTGACGGAAGCAAATACCCTGAAACTAGACCGGTCTACTGGTCTTGTCACCGCTAGATGGTAGGGTTCGCTCCCTTGCTCGTAATATTTTGGACATAGGTCGTGTCGTTAACCAGCTGTTCTCCTAGGAATTAAAAAAATGGTAGTAACATAGTTTTTATAGAACAGCCTTGTTGAAATGGCAAAACTTTATATGTATGTATATATGTATGCATGTATGTATGTATGTATATACATATATACATGCATATATACGTATAAATAAGTATATGTATATATATATATACTATATACATAGGTGTGTATATGTATACACATAAGGCGGCGAGCTGGTAGAAACGTTAGCACGCCGGGCGAGATTCGTAGCCGTATTTCGTCTGTCGTTACGTTCCGAGTTCAAATTCCGCCGAGGTCGACTTTGCCTTTCATCCTTTCGGGGTCGATAAATTAAGTACCAGTTACGCACTGGGGTCGATGTAGTCGACTTAATCCCTTTGTCTGTCCTTGTTTGTCCCCTCTGTGTTTAGCCCCTTGTGGGTAGTAAAGAAATATATATATATATATGTGTGTGTGTGTGTGTGTGTGTGTGTGTACAAACAAATAGTTTACATGCTGAATCGTTCTCGATGTGTGTATACTTAAATCTAAGGCTACCCGCTGAGGAAGACATCCTCAGTAAATTTTTATTTTAATGGAATAAGTCAGAAACCATGGTCCGGGAATTAAATTAGATGGTAAATATTTTTATTTTTCATTCCATTCGAGAATTTATCCCTAATTAGTGGTTTGAACATTAACTGTTCTTTCTAGCGCAAGGCTATGATGGAAGCCTCTTAATGTGTTTTAATGTATACGATATTTTATATGAATAATATATAGTCTATTGACTAAATTTTTTGGCGCTAGACCACTGGTAGCAAAAATTTCTATAATTCTTATTACCCTAATATTATTTATATATATATGTATATATCATACATACATATATCTACACACACACGCACGCACGTGTGTACTGTGCATGAGTGTATTAACGTGCATATTTGTGTGTATACGATATATTCAAATGAAAGCAAGTGCGCACACATGCAGAAGTGTATATATGTTTGTATATATAAATGTGTGTGTGTGTGTGTGTGTTTGGATATATGCGGTTTTGTCACGAAACATGCGCTCGCGTGTTAGTGGATATGCCTCTTTATACGCACCTTTATATGAAAGTATATTTATATATACTTGTGTGTGTAACAGACAGACAGACATACAGACAGAGAGATAGACAGACCGATGGAAAGATAGATAGATAGATAGATAGATAGATAGATAGATAGATAGATAGATAGAACAGGCAGAAAAACAGACAAGGAAGGAGACAGACAGGCAGGCAGGCATACTGACAAGCAGACAGGCAGACAGACTGACAAGCAGACAGGCAGACAGATAGATAGATAGATAGATAGATAGATAGATAGATAGATAGATAGATAGATAGATAGATAGATAGATATGAGTATATATTTCTTTACTACCCACAAGGGGCTAAACACAGAGGGGACAAACAAGGACAGACAAAGGGATTATGTCGATTACATCGACCCCAGTGCGTAACTGGTACTTAATTTATCGACCCCGAAAGGATGAAAGGTAAAGTCGACCTCAGCGGAATTTGAACTCGGAACGTAACGACAGACGAAATACGTCTACGCATTTCGCCCGGCGTGCTAACGCTTCATGAGTATACGTGTACAGATATATTCGTATGTACGCGTCTACTGAATTACTCTTGCATTTAAAAAGAATCTGCCTCCATCTTAGGTTCTAATATTACAACTTACCAAAGCATAACGTCATTGGAATCGGAGATTCAAGGCGCTGGAAAAATCTTTGCTTTTGGTTTTCTTTCTAAAGTTTCATTCAGTCTTAGATTCAAAATAATACCTCGAAAATATAATTCTGAAATAACCCCCTTCGGTCTAAGGGGTTCATGGAGGATGGCTGGACCAACAGAATATATTTTAGCATTATGCTGAGGCTTATATGAACTTCTTGCTCAGGCAGAAAAATCTAAACCATAGATGAGCTGCTGTGAGCCATATGATTAAATTTTTTCTACCTGCTGTACGATTTACCTATGAAAGTGCACTGAGTGTAAAATATCGTTGCCTTCTTTTTTTCCCTCTGTTTCTTCTTTTTCTGCTTCTTCTCATCCTCCTTCTCCTCCTTGTTAAACCCATGTTTTCTCCTTTTTCTTCTTCTTCTTCTTCTTCTTCTTCTTCTTCTTCTTCTTCTTCTTCCCTCCTCTTCTTTCTTCCTCTTGTCCTCCTCTTCTTTGTTAAACCCATGTTTTTTCTGTTTCTTCTTTCTCTGCTTCTTCTTCTCCCCTCCTCTTTTTTCTTCATCTTGTCCTCCTCCTCCTCCTTGTTAAAGCAATGTTTTCTTCTTTTTCTTCTTATCCCCTCTTCCTCCTCTTCTCCTCCTCCTTGTTAAACCCATGTTTTTCTTCGTTTTGTTCTTCTTCTTCTCCCTCCTTCTCCTCCTCCTCTTTTTTCCTGTTCTCCTCCTCTTCTTTGTTAAATCCATGTTTTCTTCTTTTTCTTTTTTCTTCTTCTCCCCTCCTGCTCCTCCACTTCTTTCCCTTCCTTCTTCCTCTTCTCCTCCTCCTCCTGCTTGTTAAGCCCATGTTTTCCTCTCATCAAGCACACCCACAGTTAAAGGGCATTCCAACAAAGTGACCATCACGATTTTTTTTTCATTTTTGCATTGAGCACGTAAATCTATCGTATATCATTGTACTCTTTTACTTGTTTCGATCACTGGGCTGCGACCATGCTGTAGCACCGTCTTATAGAGTTAATTGAACAAATCGACCCCAGTACTTG
The DNA here is from genome assembly GCF_006345805.1 of Octopus sinensis. Taxonomy (NCBI): domain Eukaryota; kingdom Metazoa; phylum Mollusca; class Cephalopoda; order Octopoda; family Octopodidae; genus Octopus; species Octopus sinensis. Next base: position 53,969,746 of record NC_043003.1, on the reverse strand, counting down.
TTTTAAATCTACTTATTTCTTCGCCCCTTTATCGAACAGCTAAGTTACAAGAGATTGGGGATTAACAAGCCAACACGTTAGTCCTCCTGTAAAGGGGATATACATAAACACAGACACACACACACACGCGAACACAAACACACACACATATACAAGGATGCGCTTCCACATAGTTTCCCTCTGCGTAGTTCACTCACAAGGCATTGGTTGGCCCGAAAGCAATAGAAGACTCTTACCTAAGATACCACGTGAAACGGAAGCAAACATTTTAATTTGTATTGTCTGAACAAATTGGCAAATTATCATTTACATTCTTCATTTTTGCCCAAATATTAGATCATCTCATAAGTTCTGTCCGAATTTTGAATAAAGAAAACAAGTGATCAAATGTTATATTTAATTAAAATTCAATCATCAATGTACTTTCTCTGATTATCTATGACTTCCTTCCATCTATTTACAAGCTTTTTAATCCCGTCAATGTAAAACTCTTTCGGTTTCAAAGCGAAGAACTGTGAATGTCAGTTTCGACCTCCTCCTGGCTTGCGAAAGTTATGTCCTCCAAATGATTCTGTAAACTACGAAACATATGGTAGTCTGAAGGAACAAGGTCAGGAGAATAAGGTGGATGAGGAATTTTTTTCCCAATCAAGCACTTCGATCTTCTATGATGTGATCTTTGCAGTGTGGGGTCGCGCATTGTCCCGATCAAACATCACTCCTTTTCGATTCACTAAAGTGGGTCTTTTTTCCTCCAAAGCTTGGTCCAAATGCTCTAATTGCTGACAGTAGACTTGAGCATTAATTGTTGCATTAGGTGATAACAATTCAAAGTGAATTACTCCTTTGCAATCCCACCAGATAGACAGAAGAACCTTTTTTCCATGAAGTTCCCTTCTCGGTTGATGAAGGCTTCCGTGTTGAGTTTGATGCCGTGTGGAAAGATGAATGGAGGCATTACGTTGCCATCACTAGTGATCACTCCGAACACCATGATGTTGACTCGATGTTTGATTTTTATCACTCTCATTACATGCACTGTCTTCAGATTGAAACCCTGTTACTCTTAAATATTCGTATTGAATCTTCCGGTGCGAATGCCAAGTATTACAGCATGTTGTTTCCAAATTTCTGGCTGAGTGAATGCGTCATAGTGCTGTTTTTCTCACAGACGGTGCCCAACTGACCCTACTATACTGTGTAGTCGACAAAATCAAAAACAGATCATTCGCATGCGTGAAAGTAGAAATATAAAATGGCGACAATTCACCCATCGTGCCCTGTATATATATATATATATATATATATATATATATATATATTATATATATATATATACATATAGAAAGAGAGAGAGAGTGTGGGAGAGAGAGAGGAGAGACATCTATATATATGTATATATGTGTAAAGATATATGAATTTATATAAATATATATACACACATATATATATATATAATATATATATATATGCACACACATAGAAAGAGAGTGGGAGAGAGAGAGGAGAGACATATATATATGTATATATGTGTAAATATATATGATATATATATATATATAAATATATATACACACACACATAGAAAGAGAGAGAGGAGAGACATATATATATATGTATATATGTGTGTAAATATATATGAAATATATATACATACATACATACATATGTAGACATACATGCATACATACATACAGACAGACAGATACAATGATATGTACGAATGTATGTATGTATTCATATATAATAAGTAGCGATGCTCAAAATATTTCCAATTTTCAAACATTTTCTTTGACTCTTTGATTTATGCTTTGTCAACAAAATTGCTTTACAGTACTACTATTATGTAGTCACGGAATAACTATTTATGTTGCCCACAGAGAATTACGTATGTTTTTGTACGTAGATATATATTAATATAAGTATATAAATATATAAATATAATATATATTCATGCATATAAATTTGTATATATGTATGAGTGTCTGTGTGTGTTGCAAATAAGTTAATTAAACTAAATTATGATATATGTTAAATTATTTACAGTTTATTCACACAAACACTGTCTCGGTACGTTAGTCAAGTAACAAACGCTTCCAGCGTGTGAGCTCATATGTAGATAAGTAAAAGCAGTAACTACTACTCGTTAAATATTTAAGTAGTTTAAGCGACTCCCTCTGTCTCTCTCACTCCCTCTCACTCTGTGATCTTGTGTGTGTGTGTGTTTGTGTGTGTGTTTGTGTGTGTGTGTGTGTGTGTGTGCATGTGTGTGTGTGTATGTGTGTGTGTGTGTGTCTATGTGTGTGTGTGTGTGTGTGTGTGTGTGTTAGAATGTTATAAACACTCATGATGTACTGGATTGTACGACGCATGCATTTCTGTGTTTTTTGGCGTTGTCGCCCACGAACACTAAACTTGCCTTTCACGGGATCCGAAAGGATATGTTCGGTTTTGTAGTAAAACAGTAAACGGTACGTTTTGCTGACGCGTGTAGAGCTTGCTTAAATAAGTATTAAATAAATAAATATATAACCCAATACATTCAAAAACTTTTATCTCTAATAATATTCCATTTTCTAACTACGCTCAACTATCACAAACGTTTAAATACCAACAATACAATTATAATTTGTTGGGACAGATTTGTTTTCTAGACACCCATAACTTGTAATAACGTGGCCAATTCCACTCCATATACGAATGGTACAAGAAGCTGTAGTCTATGATTGACTGAGAAGTTTCATATCCTGAAACAGCTGGCGATGTCAGTAGATATGACCAAAGAATATTTTCTTTGGTGAAGATTTATTCGTCGACACAATTGAATCTTCATAGCCAATATACCCAGCACATCATAATCGATACAAAGCAACTTTCTAACACCATGTGGGAGAAGAATCTTCATTGCAAATCTGCAGCAACATTATTCTCAAGAATGCGACATAAATTACCAACTTGATTAATGAGAATAAGCTAATGTATTACTAATGTAGATAAGCATATCGATGTAGCCTGAATAAGACTACGTAACAGTAAACCACAGCTATAGAGAACCCCACATGTGACATAACCAGCAACAGTAACATCAACAACGACAATAATAAAAGCATTAAATCTATTGAAAGGTGGATGAGAGCGGTGAGCATGTTCGGAGTGAACAGGCCTGTGATAAGAAATTTGTTTCAGTGGTTTTTATGAGATCTTCACGAGTTGCCCTCAGAGGTATCCACCTACAGGGTAATTTTTTTTTTTTAAACATTTTGTGGCAGAATCATTAACACGCCGAGAAAAATGCTTAGCAGCATCTCGTCCATCCTTATGCCCTGAGTTCAAATTCCGCCAAGGTCGATTTACCTTTCATCCTTTTCGGGATCGAAAAAATAAGTACCGATTGAGCATTGGGGTTGATGTAATCAGCTATCCTCCTCCCCCAAAATTGCTGGCCTTGTGCCAAAGTTTGAAGCTATTATTATTGTTGTTGTTTTCATTGAGGCGGGGAGCTGGCAGAATCGTTAGCAAGCCGGTTAAAATGCTTAGCAGCATTTTGTCCGCCTTTACCTTCTGATTTCAAAGTTCCACCGAAATCGACTTTACCTTTGATCTTTTCGGGGTCGATAAAATAAGTACCAGTTGAGCACTTAATTGATGTAATCGATTACTCCACTTCCCTAATATTTCAGGCCTTGTGCCTATATTGGAAAAGATTTGGACAACAAGCTGACAAAACCACTAGCATGCCGGACAAGACACTTAGCGGCATTTCGTTCGTCTTAACATTCTGACTGCTGCAAAACCTGCCGAGATCCCCTTTGCCTTTCATCTTTCCGGGGTCAAAAAGAATAAGTACCAGTAAAGTACTGGTGTCGATGCAGTCGATTTCACTCCCTTTCCTCAGAAACTGCTGGCCTATGTCAAGGTTTAAAACCCAGTAGTAGTAGTTGTAAAGAAATTATACATGAAAATCAACCGGAATTTTCTCTTACAATAGCTAAATGAAATATCCGACCGATTGTCACGAACCATTTCATTTATAAATATTGTTTATTTTCGTCTTTTGACACCGTCTTCTGTCCTTTGTGTAAGAGTGATGGCCGCTGTCCAAGTAAAAGAATAAAAATAAAAGAATACGCATAAAACACACACACTTACACACTCACACACACACGAACATGTGTGTGCGTGTGTGTGTGTGTGTGTGTGTGTGTGTGTGTGTGTGTGTGTGGATTCATGTATGTGTGTATGCAGTGAAAATTATTCATTAATTCTTTAACGAGATGAGATATTTAAATAGAGTCTATTTAAACCGAGAACGTTCGACAAAACACAAAAATAAAGATAGTGAAAAATCTGTAAAAGAAATTTATTAATAGACCATAAAAATCATTTGTATCTAATTATCTCAATGAATTGGAAGAACTTCCTTGACTTTAACTTAAGAATTAAGAGAAAAATAATAGAATTCCTGTGTTATTTCTAATGCCCCAGGCAAATGACGTATCTAAGTAAATACGGACACACACACACACACATACTGAGATATATGCATACATCTATATATATATATATATGTATGTTTATATACAGAGACACACACACACATATATGTGTATGAATGTTAGGCGGTGCAAATAGAGATTCTCTCTCTCTCACTCATTCTGTGTATGTATATGTGCGTGTGTGTGTATATATGCATGTGTGTGTAGGTATATATATATATATATATATATATATATATATATATATATATATATATATGCGTATATACATATGTATAGAGAGAGAGAGAAACATACATTCATACAAATAACACCCGTGTGTGTGTGTGTGGTGTGTGTGTGTGTGTGTGTGTAGGGGTAATTTGCTTTCATTTCGTCCGAGATTGACAAAAGAAATACTGCAATCGATATAAACAACTATACCTTTATAGGTACTAACAGATCACGACCACTGTTCATTGGCTGAAACTAATTAAAGAATAATATAATACATACGCACATATACATTTATACATATTATAGACACACACAAATAAATATATACATAGACACACACACAGATAGATAGATAGATAGATAGATAGATAGATAGATAGATACATACATACATACATACATACATACATACATACATACATACATACATACATGCATGCATACATACATAGTCAAGCAGACAGATAGACAGACAGATATAGAATAATATGTATTCCTAAACATATATACACATACATACCTGTGTGAGTGTATGTGTCTGTGTATGTGTATCTATGTGAGTGTAACATAGTATAGAGAGACAGCTGCGCACACCTTAGAATTTTCATATGTTTATACAGCAGCAGCAGCAGCAGCAGCAGCAGCAGCAGCAGTAGCAGTAGCAGCATCAGTAGTAGTAGTAGTAGTAGTAGTAGTAGTAGTAGTAGTAATAGCAGCAGTAGTAGTAGTAGTATAGTAGTAGTAGTAGTAGTAGTAGTAGTAGTAGGAACGAACAGGTAAAAGAGTTTCCAGTAACTCTTTTTTTTCTTTTTAACTGAATCACAAACGGTGTTGTGTAAAGGAAATAATGTGAGCGGTGTGCTTAATGTAAGCAAGTTTTAAGACAGTTAAACATTTTACTTTGAAAAGCGATTTTAATATAGTTCATATTTTCCCTTTCTGTTGCAACCCCTGACATGCTATCACGCACTCACGGAGAATTTGGGCACCCCTGTCGGAAATTCCTCCTCTACAATATTCTTCTCTACTCTAGGCACAAGGCACGAAGTTTGGGGCGGGAAGCCAGTGGATTAGATCGACCCCAGTACGCAACAGGTACTTAATTTACTGACCCTGAAAGAATGGACGTTAAAGAGAGACGAAATACCTATTTCTTTACTACCCACAAGGGGCTAAACACAGAGGAGACAAACAAGGACAGACAGACGGATTAAGTCGATTATATCGACATCAGTGCATAATTGGTACTTAATTTATCGACCCCCGAAGGATGAAATGCAAAGTCGACCTCGGCGGAATTCAGAACGTAACGGCAGACGAAATACCTATTTCTTTACTACCCACAAGGGGCTAAACACAGAGAGGACAAACAAGGACAGACAAAAGGATTAAGTCGATTATATCGACCCCAGTGCGTAACTGGTACTTATTTAATCGACCCCGGAAGGATGAAAGCAAAGTCGACCTCGGCGGAATTCAGAACGTAGCAGCAGACGAAATACCTATTTCTTTATTACCCACAAGAGGCTAAACATAGAGGGGACAAACAACGACAGACATAGGTATTAAGTTGATTACATCGACCCCAGTGCGTAGCTGGTACTTAATTTATCGACCCCGAAAGGATGAAAGGCAAAGTCGACCTCGGCGGAATTTGAACTCACAACGTAACGACAGACGAAATACCGCTAAGCATTTCACCCGTTTCTGCAAGCTCGCTGCCTTCCTCCTCTACAATATTTTATGTTCAAACAGCCATTTATAGAGCTCAGTCCGTTACGGCAGGCTTACGTCATCAATAATAACTAGCAGGCTTATGTCATCAAGGGCATGTAATTCATATGCGTTGTGCATATCCATGCGCACATGTCCGATATCCACCAGCTAACGTGAACTCGCTGGCCCCATAATTATAACTAGTGTAGGTCCAAGCGTGAATATATGTATAAGGTTAATTTTAGAATGAATATATCCATTGATATTTTTATTGTGCATGTTTCTAGGTGTGGGGTCTTTTGTTTAAAATATGCCACTGGATTTAGTGTATGTTCGTTTGTGTATTTGTTGTAGCGTTATGGTGCTAGTCTGAACGGGCCAATTTCCATGCGTGTTTGGGTATATATGTAAGATATATGTATAATATAGGCGTGGGTGTGTGGTGAGAAGCTTTCTTCCCAGCCACGTTGTTCTGGGTTCAGTCCCACTGCGTGGAGCCTTAAGCAAGTGTCTTCTACTATAGCTTCGGGGCGACTAAAGCCTTGTGAGTGGATTATTTGGTAGACGGAAACTGAAAGAAGCCTGTCGTATATATATGTATATATGTATATATGTATTTGTGTGTGTGTGTGTCTTTGCCCCCCACCACCACCACCACCATCGCTTAACAAGCGCTGCTGGTGTGCTTATATCCCCGTAACTTAGCGGTCCGGCAAAACGGAACCGATAGAATAAGCACTAGGCTTACAAAGAATAAGTGATCTGTTTGACTAAAAGTGGTGCTCTAGCATGGCCGCAGTCAATTGACTGAAACAAGTAAAAGAGTAAAAGAATAAAAGAACATGGGTCTGCATACGCGTTTCTGTGCGCAAAATTTTCGAGTAACTTTTCATATATGGTAGCGTGTATAGGATTTTGTAATTAGTGTAAAGCCTTCGTTTGTGTGCCGAGGTGCCTAGATATGTTTGGCTAATATATGCGGTTGAATTTATGGCCAGTTCGTGTGTGTGTGTGTGTGTGTGTGTGTGTGTGTGTGTGTGTGTGTGTGTGTGTGTGTGTGTGTGTGTGTGTGTGTGTGTGTGTGTGTGTGTGTGTGTGTGTGCGTGCTTGCGTGTCCTGTTACGTTACGCTGAATCGATTTTATATGAAGCTGAGACTACTCTTCCCACCACAACAAACCTCCTCATACTGCATAAAATCGTCTGCAACTATGGCTGAATTAAAATTCGCTCAACGATACTTCAACCATACTTTATCCTTCTGAAATATATCAAAGTAGATTAATATAAAGCTATCCAATTCTATAAGGAGCTTGAAAGAATTGATACCAACCTGAAAGGAAATAACCTCGAGAGATGCAGACCAAACAGAAATATGGCAAAAATTGCTGTTTCTGTATAGTTGAGAGAAACCTCATACTCAAAAGCCTTAATACTAAAAACGATTTTTTTTTTTTAAATTCTTTTCTGTGTATTCAGTAGCAAATGTTCGTTTCCATATCGTCTGCATACAAACCACCGCCGAACATTCAGCATAAAAGGCATTTAAGTTTTGGGGAGGAAAGAAGAATCACAAAAATGCAAAGAAAAGATGAACTGCATTTTTATGCTAGTGCACCATATTTTGATTATTTGTCTTTTACTATACATGTCAACCAAATCCTTATGAGTAAAATTTGCTTGTCGGAAAATGTGATGGGAACCCGTTGGAGGAGCCATCTTTGTAAACTTAATCTGCAGCCCGGTGTTACACCACGACTAGATACCTTTAGCTAGTGCTTTTGAATAAGGTTTCCTATCTGAAAATATCTTCTACTCTTAGTTCCATCTGTCTTGGAGGGCATAGAAAGTGTTATGGGTGTACTTGCCCGTCTTTCTCTGTTGTTTTCTCTTCAGTACCAACCCATTGTGTTGGCCTTGCACACACACACACACACACCACACACACAATGTTGTTGAACCACCAGGCCATCATCAGATAACTTTTTCAGATTCAGTCCATTCGCTCACGACTAAGAGCATCTCACTTTAAAACTTGGCCATCATATGAAAAGCAAACACCTTCAATGCTTAGAGTTAATTACAAAAAAAAACTGAAGGACTGACGCTGAAGAATTCCAAGAGAAAAGGAAAATACTCGATGGCCTTAATGGTTGGGTACAAAAATATTGACCCAATAATGTGTTGAGTTGTTGGAGTAGGGGGTCCATGATCATTTATGCGCGTTGGCATAATTCATGAAACTGCAGATCGAACTTAAGTCTCAGCCTCGGTCTTGTGTCACTAGGAGCTTATCTCTATGTTATATTCCCGCTAAAATTAATCAATATTTACAGCTAGTATTAGCAATCACATTGTTAGCGTCATATGTACACACACATACACACACATACACATACTCATATTCATACACACATGCGCGCGCACAGACACACACTCACTCACACATTGCTTTGTTTCTTTGTTTCTTTCTCCATTACTTCTGTCTTTCTGGGATATTTTTTCTTCCTTAGAAAACTGAGGAAGTCAATAGAAGGAATTTGTTGATTACGTTTTTCTTTTTTTTTTTTGTTTTGTTTTGGTTAAATTTTATTTAAAGCCGATCAGTGATATTTTGCTTTCACTTTAAATTAGGCCAAAGTCCTTTAAGAAGCTTTTCTCGGATAAGATTCGTCATGAAGGTAGCAGTGTCGGAGATTCTGTATGTAGGAGATATCAGAAATATGACAAGGGTTTTAAAAAATATGAAATATATCTTTCAGCTGTCAATAACCACCGACACATCAAATGGCTTCCATTGACTTCAGTATTGCTTCGACGCAATGAAATCATGTTGAGAATTCTTTTCTAATTATGGCTCGAGGCCAGCAGTTTTGAAGGGATGAGAAATTCGATTACATTGACCCTAGCGCTCAACTGATACAACAGGAAAATATTTAGCCGGCCACTGCATTTGCGAATGCACTGGCGGCTAAGAAAACCTGTAGTTATACTCTAGAGTAAGACATAGTATTGAAAATATTATCAGGTAATTCATTCAACACTATGAGCTCTGGCCCAGAATTGCGGTGTGTTTTTTGTTCTAGTTCACTGTCCAGGTTTCACATTCTCGTCCATACTTAACAGATCACGTATAGGTGCAGGAGTCATAGATGGCCCACCTATGATCAAAGGGATGAAATTAGATTTGATCAACAACTCACATCTTGATGTATAATTTAATAATAATTTCCTTTTCGACTAGTTCCAATTATATGACAGAATGGCTAGCTGGCCGAACAAAAATGCTTAGCGGCATTTAATCCGCCTTCTGCTTCTGAGTTCAAGTTCCACCGAAGTGGAACCACTATCAGTTGAACACGGACCTGATGTAATCGACTACTGTACCTACCCAAAAGCTCAGGCTTGGTAGAAAAGATTTAGGCGGCGAGTTGGCAGAACCATTAGCAAGCCGTGTAAGAGGCTTAGCTGCATTTCTTTCGTCTTTATGTTCTGAGTTCAAATTCTGTCGAGGCCCACTTTGCATTTCATCCTTTGGGGTTAGATAAAATAAGTACCAGTCGAGTGCTAGAGTTAATTCAATCGATTTTCCCTCCCCCAATAATTTCAGGCTTTGTGTCTCTATAGTAGAAAGGAATATTAAACCTCAGCATCACTACTGGAATGCTTTTGATCATACGTCTGTTGATCAATGTTGACAGGGAGCTAAGCACTAATAATCTCATAGTTTTTAGTTACCTTCCTGTACGTTCTGAGTTCATATCCACCCTTTCGTTATTGGGAAGTTGTAACATATAATACAGTCAAGACTAAAAACCTCATAGGCGCAGGAGTGGCTGTGTGGTAAGTAGCTTGCTAACCAACCACATGGTTCCGGGTTCAGTCCCACTGCGTGGCATCTTGGGCAAGTATCTTCTGCTATAGCCCCGGGCCGACCAATGCCTTGTGTGTGGATTTGGTAGACGAAAACTGGAAGAAGCCTGTCGTATATATGCGTATATATATGTATATATGTGTATATATATGTATATATGTGTATATATGTGTATATATGTGTATATATATGTATATATGTGTATGTGTGTGTGGCAACCGATGCTGGTGTGTTTACGTCCCCGTCACTTAGCGGTTCGGCAAAAGAGACCGATAGAATAAGTACTGGGCTTAAAAAGAATAAGTCCCGGGGTCGATTTGCTCGACTAAAGGTGGTGCTCCAGCATGGCCGCAGTCAAATGACTGAAACAAGTAAAAGAGTAAAAAGAGTAAAAGAGTAAGTCTAATAGATCTATGATTAACATGGTTCAGCTGTTACTATGGTATTTTGTTTAGATTAAGTATATCTAGAACAGTGGAGGCGCGTGGCTTAGTGGTTAGGGTGTCAGCATAATGATCGTAAGATTGTGGTTTCGATTCCTGGACCGGGCGACGCGTTGTGTTCTTGAGCAAAACACTTTATTTCACGTTGCTCCTGTCCACTCAGCTTGGGAACACATACACCATTGAAACTGGGAAACTGGGAAACCGGGCCCATGAGCTTGGCTAGGCCTTTAAAACGGTGCATTTATTTTTTATATCTAGAACAGCATTGTTCAAAGTTTTATTGTGTATGTTTCTGAGGTGTTTTGATAATTATCCAACACCATCATGAGAAAGACTAGACCGCTATTTCTATAAGGTTGAGCGAACGCATGGTATCTCGTATCGACTTCAGTAATTGTTAGTGCTTATACACTCTTTCCGAAGAGACGTAGGAAAAAATGTCTCGGCAAAATGTTGTTTGCACTAGAAGTGCGTTTATTACTACCACTCTGAATAAACAGACTCAGGTAAACCGCGACCCAGTAGTTCCGGAGAGCTTTGATTGAGAAAATCTGCACTACCTCCAATCGATCAGACACAGGATTTTGCCAATATTAGCTTACACCACATTTCATGTTTCTGAACATTATAGCTCACTCGAGGAGATAGTTCTTTGCCAAGATATATCTGGATGTTGGAACTGTGACTTCTTTTTTCTGTATATTTCTAGGAGAAATTTGTCCAGGTACTGTTTGAATATTTTAGGAGTCATTTTCTCTTTGATTTCTTCCAGAATAAATTTGAATAATACAGGACCAGTTGAGATAGAATGTTATGTCACAATGTTAAATGATGTGAGTTCGATTTTGTAGGAGACCCATGGTTCTGGGACCAAACTTTGGATGACTTGTGAACTTGATACCAGCATGATCTGGTCAGTATTGATGGATTATTTTTCACATTTAACCGTAGCGTTCCTGGTGGAAGAGAGCTTTCGATGAGTAAACTTATGATCAAAAGCATTCAAGTCTTGATTGACCTTTCTTCTAATTCATTTTCAAACAGTATGCATCTAGACTGGTGTTATTGAATATGCTTTCTCCCAATTTGTGGAGGCGCAATGGCCCAGTGGTTAGGGCAGCGGACTCGCGGTCGGAGGATCGCGGTTTCGATTCCCTGACCGGGCGTTGTGTGTGTGTGTGTTTATTGAGCGAAAACACATATAGCTCCACGAGTCTCCGGCAGGGGGTGGTGGCGACCTCTGTTGTACTCTTTCGCCCCAACTTTCTCTCACTCTTTCTTCCTGTTTCTTGAGTAACGCTGCGTTGGACTGGCGTCTCATCTAGCTGGTGGTGGGGGGACACATACGTCATAGAAACCGAGAAACCGAGAAACCGGGCCCATGAGCTTGGCTACGCTTGAAAAGGGCGCATAAATAAAGAATAAATTTCTCCCAATTAACTATGCTTTGAGAGGACCTTGATTGCTATTTCTAGAAAGTTTCACTTCCGCATACGGTCACATTGGGCATCTTGTGTTGTGCTGTTGTATGTGTTGTTATTGACATCAACTAGCATTGTGGCTGTGTAACAAGGCGTTCGCATTAGAATTACAACCAAGCTACTTGGCTCTTTCCAATAACCTGGCGTGTCAAAAGTGATTTCATCTTTCGACAATAAACTGGAGTAACTATCACAGTATGTTTCTTTTTCTTCTGTTTTTTTTTTTTTGTTTTTTTTTTCTCTCACTCTAACTCACCAGCAATGTCAGTCAGCTAGGCGACAAAAGAAAATAGCAAGGCATTCACCAGAGCAAACCCTGTTAATAATCTAATCTACTGTTACAGTTCTTTGGTACTTTAATTTCCGAAACAAAACAAAACAACAACCATATGAACAAGGTAAAAAAAAAAATAAATAAATAAAACCGCAAATGCAGAAACATTTTTCACTCTCCATTGCTTTATCCTAACTAGCATGCCAAAATGCGTGGAGCTCGAAGCATCATGTCTGTAGTCTTTAAATAACAAGAACAACAGTAGCAACACCAACAACCACAACACAACAACAACAACAACAACAGCCACCGCCACAGCAGCAACAACAACAACAACAACAATAATAATAATAATTACTGTTATAATAAAAATTACTGTTATAGTAATGATGATAATTCCAATCAATACCTTTTTTCTTTCGTTTTAGAATTGTCGTGAAAAATGTGTGTAAAGGGGGTGGGGTGTGGTTAGCAGAAGAAATGGTTTTCAATGAGGAACTGCGTGGTTATCAATCAATAAAAAAAAATGCTATCTTATGTTTGAAGAAAGAGGAGTATAGAGGAACAAAAGATCGAATGATTTCCAAAGAACACAAAAATAAATATTGTTTAATGTATTTTTGTTTCGTTTCATTTTTTTTTTTTCTCTCTCGCTATCTTTTGTTTAATTTTTTTTTTTCTTTTATTCTGTCGGGTGATTTTGATGTTGCTGTTGTTGTTGTTATTGTTGTTGTTGTTATTGTTTGGAGTGGGGAGGGGAGGGGAGCTTTTTTTTTCAAGACTTCTACTCCTTAACAGACATGAAGATTCAATAGAGTGGAAATTAGTGTTAAAAGAATTATTGTGTTTGGCCAAAGGAAATAAAGCGTTTAGTATGAGCAATTGTATTTATTACGTCTTTTCGAAAAGATCGCGAATATCTTCATCGACATCAAAGAGAAATTTTCCAAATGTACATTTTGTTTCCGTCTTTCCATTGTCTTTTATATTTCTTTTTATTCTCTCTCTTCTCTCTCTCACTCTCTCTCTCCTTTATTCCTTGTGTGTATGTGTGCGTGTGTGTGTGTATGGATATATATATATATAATATATATATATATATATATATATATATATATGTATGTATGTATGTATGTATATCTTTACATACGTCAGTGTTTCTTTCAGATTCAGTCTTGTATTCACTGACTATGCTGTTTCTACTTCTTTCTCCTGTTCTATCACCTTTAAGGAAGATATGAAGCCCACATAGAAGCAACATGAATAGTTTGGTTTAGTATGTTATAGAACTTTGGTGTTGAGGAAGAAGAAATAAAATGAAAAAACCCGCGATCAATAAAATATGTCAGGAGAAATATGTGTATGTGCGTGTATCTGCACTTTTGATTGTTTACTTTTGCAGTTGAGTATGTGTGAGAGAGAGAGTGTGATGTGTGTGTGCGTGTGTGTGTGTGTGTGTGTGTGTGTGTGTGTGTGTGTGTGTGTGTGGTGTGTGTGTGTGTGTTTTCTTGTGTGAAAAGGAACGAAGTGTGACACAGGGAGATTATCGGAAATTACACTGGACGTAAACAGTAGGTCCTTTTTAAAAGCGCACACACACACACACACACACACACACACACACACACACTCACATATAAAAGAAGAAAATACATTATTTATTTACTTAAGAAACCTGAATTTTTAAGGGATAAAATGTAGAGAGTAGTGATTTCCAGGCATTTCACAAAGACACAATAAAGAAAAATGTTTTGTTCGCTAATCGAATTAAACTGCCTCATGATAGGCAAATGTTCTGATAAATATGCCAAAAAGAGGGGTTCTAGGTGGTCAGTCGACCTGCTAGAAACAATAGCAACCAAATCTCCGTCAAATTACACTTTATAATCATCGTTATTTGTAAATGGTGGAGGCATTGAATAATATACTATAAATATGGCTGAAAAAAGCGTGATAGTCATGGCTAGGACGGTTTTCATTTTGCGTTTATTTGATCAAACCTGTTCTATGGTTAAATAATGGCTTCAAATCTTGGCATAAGACCTGCAATTTCGGAATAGGAAGTAAGTCGATTACATCACCTGTGTTCAACTGTTACTTATTTTATCGACCCCAAAAGGATGAAAGGTAAAGTCGGCCTCCGAGGAACGTAAAAACGAACGAAATGCCACAAAACATTTTACCAGTCGTGCCAACGATTCTTATTTCTTTATTGCCCACAAGAGGTTTTAACATAGAGGGGACAAACAAGGACAGACAAAGGGATTAAGCCGATTACATCGACACCAGTGCGTAACTGGTACTTAATTTATCGACCCCGAAAGGATGAAAGGCAAAGTCGACCTCGGCGGAATTTGAACTCAAAACGTAACGGCAGACGAAATACTGCTAAACGTTTTACCAGGTGGGCCAACGATTCTGCCAGCTTGCTACCTTTATCTAAGGTGAAATAATAACACCAACAACACTTGCAAAAACAAAAACTAACTTTTTTATAAACAAACGTCATCAAAGGAAAGACTCCTATTTAGTCTCTTGACATTTTATTAATAGCAGTAAATTTCCCTAAAATATCATTATTAAATGAGGCACTTTATAAAAAGAAAGTATAGTTCTGGCTAGAATCCCTTTTTTCATAACTCTGCTCAAGTGAGGTTTGTCTGGGATTAAACAACCACTACTTGTTTATCAACTTGATTATCGACTAACCTCAGGCCAGAGTAACTAATCATAAATCAGCGACCCCTATCTTTATTAACGAGTATAGAAAAGAAGTGGAGCTGTCTATAACCTTTGAGGCTCCCGTTAAACTGTGGGACAGAAGTGATTCGATGAGTCTATTGCAATTAATATTAAATTTAGATTATTGCATGTTAGTGAATGGAAAAATATACAGATGAGACTATGTATGCAGGGAAGTAAATTAGATCTACCACTCAAACTCACTTGGATTTTATAACTTCTAGTGAGAAATTAGGTTAAAATTTCATTTTCTCTGTGCCTGAGAGCTCGGAGAAAATGAAATTATAACTTATTTGGTTCCTGTTCATCTTTTGGGAAATTAGGACTACGAATGCTTTCTCAGACTGTTTAAATCATATACCAGTAAATATCAGGAAGAAATCATCGAGTTATACAATTATTATCACTGACAAGCGTGTAACACGCTCTATGCTTTTACCATTTGTTTTAGGAGCCTAAGTTGTCATGAGCGGATATAGACACCTTTTCAATCAATAATAACTATAGAGAGTTGAGGAAATAGAATAAATTATTGAGCCTTGTGGTGAGAAAAGAATAACGTTATGAACATAACCCTTTAAAGACGAGGGACGAATGTTCATTGATTCTGTTGGATAACTAAACTGAGAGTTAGAAAGAAGAGGAGTTTAACATTTCATGTAACTTTCTCGAAAATCGGTCTTAAACGGTAAACTAATTTATTTCCCTTTGTGAACTTGATATACTCTTTTATTGAATTATTTATTGTATTGAATTATTTATTTTAGGCGCAGGAGTAGCTATGTGGTAAGTAGCAGGCGCTTTCTGTCTTCTCCCATTTTATCAACTTTATTATTATCATTCGCCTCATCAATGTCTTGTCCATCTCACAAAGCTACCCATCTATGTACTGCCTCTATGGCAAATTTGATAAAATAAAGTAACTTGCTTACCAACCACATGGATCCGGGTTCAGTCCCACGGTGTGGCACCTTGGGCAAGTGCCTTCTACTATAGCCTCGGATCGACCAAAGCCTTGTGAGTGGATTTGGTAGACGGAAACTCAAAGAAGCCTGTCGAATATATGTGTATATATATGTATGTGTGTGTATATGTCTGTGTTTGTCCCCTCCCAATATCTCTTGACAACCGATGCTGGTGTGTTTACGTCCCCGTAAACTAGCGCTTCAGCAAAAGAAACCGATAGAATAAGTACTAGGCTTACAATGAATAAGTCCTGCACGACTAAAGGCGGTGCTCCAGCATAACCGCAGTCATATGACTGAAACGAGTAAAACAATAAAAGAATAAAAGAATTATTTATAAATATTTTTTCTCGGTTTGTGAATTCAGAAAGATTCATCCAGACTGTTGACGAAAAGTAGAGGTGTTATGTTTACAAAGATATGTCTCTCTCACTCCGTGAAGAAGGATTCTTACTATGAATTAGCAGCTCCAAGCCGACATTTACACCTGAAAGAATTTATCGAAACCGGTTTGAGTAATTTTTGTTGTTAAAACTAAAACATTAGCTAATATAAGACCAACGTACAAAGGTAGAACTCTTTGGAAACAGTTACCCTGCATGTAGACACCAAGAACTTTTTCGATTGCTGAGCTACAAACGATCTATGAAGAATAAAAGCAAAGAAAACCATACATTCCAAGAATTTCTTCCCGACTGTAATTATTTTCTATCAATAAAAAAGGTTACGGTTTATAAAATGCTTAATTTACATATCTGGACATACTGATGATTTCTAAAAAGAATGAAGTAGTGCTTGATTATCACTAATTAAAAAATTTTAAGAACTTCATTATAAGTAAGCAAAAAAATTAGGTTGTATATTCTATGCATCTTTTTTCTTATACTTTAATTTTAAATTCAAGCTTCTAAACCCGCCAAATAATATGAAGAAATAATTATCTCTCTTGTATTAACAACCCGTTTGAGTAGTCCACGTATTTTCCTATGTCTTACGTGATTCAATTTTTTATCTTTTTGGTTTGACTCAATTGATCCGATTTTATACAAAATTTCTACACATGTGTAGATTTTTATGCTGATTATTAAACGCACAACCCATTTTTTTGGACAAATAAATAATAAAATTTTGTGAACATTTACAGACTGATTTTTTTTAAATTCCAACTAATCTACATGCATTGCTGACACTATAGAAAGTATCTTCTTTTTTTGCTTTTGGAGTGAAGGGGTATTTTTGTTTTCGAGATGCAACATTCCAAAGAAACAATGCAACTTGATTTTTGAGAAATTATTAATAAAAATGTAATAAAATTATTTAAAGTTGAAAATACCTAATGAAAGAAAATTAAAGGAAACAACAAATTAACATTTACAAAGGAACTTTGAATGCATTACAATTCCTAACCATAAAGTTTAAATTTAAACTCTAACCTTAAACCTACACCTAAACAATAATCCTGACCCAAATCCTAATCTTACGGCTTTTTCAGTTAGTTGTTGTGGGAACATATTCAAATAACAAATTATGAACTTCAGTAATGTCGAGAATAGATGGATCTGACAGGTTAAAATTATACAAAGAATTTTCAGTATTTTTGAAGTTTCATAAATTTGTTATAACCTTTTTCTCAAAGAAAAAAATTATTTTGATTTTCGTGATTGGCATACAGAACAACTGTGAAGGAATTTTCAATAAAATCGTACCCAGTGTGTCAAAGCGAAAACATTCTCGATTTATATAAAAATGTTAAAATATAAGGCATTTGTCAGTTAAACAAATAAGGATTTATTATCTGAAGGATACATGGATGTGTGAAACGCGAGTTGGTGTAATATTTTAGGTGAGTTGGAGGAGCATTGCCCTTGGTCTTTGTAGGTCATCTGATACAGTTAATATTTCTCTCTTCTGAGCAGCTTTACTTGGACAATTGCATGAAAGGCATGGACAAGAAATATATTCCAGAAGATTGACGGACAGAGAAGAAGGCCCTGAGAGAAGTTATTGGTGTGTTACCTGGAAGGGGTAAGTGGACACGACATATGCGAAAAGAAGAAGAAAAACGAGAGAGTAAGGAATACCTGACGGAAGATGTCCCTACGTGGTGTGTCAGTCTGAAAACATCCAAATTTCTCTTATGTCTTATGTGATCCAGGTCGTCTTTGAAAATAGACGTGGATACATTTACACGTTGGATAACCTGACCTAAGACCTACACTATATCTAGAAACAAACGACGGGTTATTGACTACTGAAACGCCTTTGGATCGTAAATTTACACGATTAAAGCTAACCCAAAGTAAAGAACACCAATTGCATTACACTCAGATTGTACATGTGTGTATATGTATGTATGTATGTATGTATGTATGTATGTATGTATGTATGTATGTATGTGTGTATGTATGTAAAATGAACAAGACAACTTGTCAGTAATGAACAGTAATATGAACAAGACAAACGAAGACAGCCTCTATGCCGTCGTCGTTCGAGTGATTGTATATAGTAATTAAGTTTACCTCAACACCCTACTATATTAAACATAGAAAAGTACATTAAAGAGTTTAGTCCCTGAGGTGCCAAAAGACTGTCTTCGCCATGGCGTAACACCTTCCAACGTAAACCGGAATTGACAGCAACAGAAGGATCATCTATGTGTTTTCTCGATCTGACAAATCTTTCTCAATTTACACACTACAGTTGTTGTTATTCATTTTTAATATAAGGATACATTAGATAATGCATTCATACGTATCATTGAACAGACAGGATGGCCACAACTGGAATGCGTTTGACCATAGATCTACTGAACTGAGACAGAGTTGAGGCTAAACAACATAAGATGCAAGGCGAGATAGATTACGGTATCTAGTTTGTTTTGTACATCATTATGTTGAGCTTGGATCTTGTTGAGGTCTACGTTTTTGAAATGACGAAAGTAGAATCTGTTCTTTATATTATTTCGTTTAACCCCGCCTCAGCATCACTCAGCATCACTCAAGAAGTCTGCTGATCATGAGCGTTCTTGAAAAACATTCCGCTCTTGTATATCTATTTACTACAGGCTTTGTGTATCAAATACTGCTTTGTCCAATAGAGTCTAATTCATCATTAAGACGTTGACTTCAGGGGAAATTTTCGGTGTTATTTCTAGAAAACCGAACAGCCACATAAAGCCTTCCCTCTCTGATGGCTGAAAATAACTACCCTTAATATACTGCCGAGGTTTCATTCCACAATATTTCTTTCTCTTTAAAACAAATAATAAATATTAGACTTTGTCGATAATCAAAAGAAATCAATTTTAGCAATAAGTTGGTCAATCACATCTAAGTCAGCAAACGACAAATAAGAATAAGTTAATTCTAGAAATCTAGAAAGTTCGATAAAACTTTTTCAGACTAAAAGAGAAAAATGTGTAATTTATGTTATTGTTGTTGATGTTGTTTTCTTCTGTCCTATAGGTTTTTTTTTCTAATCTACTTCCTTTTAACGCAAGAATATTAATCAGAACAATCATGTTTTATGTGTGCGTGTATAAATAAGTTCGCGCACGTGTCTATGTATGTGTTTGTGTATGTACGTATGTAGGTGTATATATATATATATAATATATATATATATATATATATATATTCATGGTGTACAATTATATAAACGCTTATATATATATATATATATATATATATATATATATATATATATATATGCGTGTGTGTATTTATATATGTGTGTGCGTGTGTAAGCATATATATAATATAAATATATACGTAGATAAGCGCTATGTATTACATACTTACACACACACAAACCCACACACATACACATATATATACACACAGGTATGTTTGCATATGTATTCATACATACACGCACATAAACACAAATGCACGCAAACAAAGAAAGCCTAAATCCCCTCCATACGTAAATAGCAGAACAAGAAAATCAACAGATATAGTAATAAAGCAACAACAATAACAATAATAACAACAATAACAATAATAATAATAATAATAATAATAATAATAATAATAATAATAATAATAGTGTTTTAAAACAATAATCAGCCACTAAAAGACTGCACCCACCTAAAGCAAAAAACATACAAAAATCACTAAGACAAAGCGAACAAATATCTACTTTAAAAGTATCTAATAAAAAAAAATAAAGTAAATAACGTTATTACGACTCCGCCACCCGCACACACATTACAGAGACACCGCTTCGGATAGCTTACCTCTTCTATCGGTACCTTTCCACCCCCAAATACAATGACTATATTTTTGCCCCTGCGCCAAAATAGTTTTCGATATTTAAATATATTCTTATCTTGACTCAGCGCGAGACAAGATTAATCGTTGCGATTATACGCTGGTTGTGTATGTGTGTACAGGTATGTTTGAATACGTGTGTCACTTTTGGAAATGTGTATGTGTGTGAGTATGTATGCTTGCGCGAGTTTGCGTGTGACATTCTGTGTTTGTGCGTATGTATATATATATATATATATATATATATATATATGTATATATGTATGTATGTATGTATATGGCTGTATATATATCAATATATATATATATATATATATATATATATATATATATATACATTATGCACGAATATTCTACCTTGTCAAAGAAAGAAGGCGAAAGCACTCAATACAAGTTGTATAGTATTATTCTATTATATCAATTTAAGATGGCGAGCTGGTACAATCGTTAGTACGCCGGACAAAATGCTTAGCAATGAGTTCGAATTCTGCCGAGGTCAACTTTGTACCCGGCTTTAATTAGAGATTGCGAAATTCGGCATATACACACACATTATACATACATGTATTCAAACATACTTACAGAGCTATTACACGTAAATATGCATACATATGTATAGACATGTATGGGCACATACTTATATATATAAACGTATAGAGGTTTCCGATTATTATTGGTTGTACGATTGTGCATATATATATATGTGTGTGTGTGTGTGTGTGTGTGTGGAGGCATATGGCCTAGTTGTTAGAGCAGCGGACTCGCGGTCGAGAGATCGCGGGTTCGAATCTCAGACCGGGCGATGTGTGTGTTTATCAGCGAAACACCTAAGCTCCACGCGGCTCCGGCAGAAGGTAATGGCGAATTTCTGCTGACTCTTTCGCCACAACTTTCTCTCACTCTTTCCTCCTGCAACTTGCAGCTCACCTGCGACGGACCGGCGACCCGTCCAGGTGGGGAACCTATACGCCAAGGAAACCGGGAAACCGGCCCTAAGAGCCAGGCATGGCTCGAGAAGGAACAAACAACAATATATATATATATATATATATAAGTTCAGCAAAATTTAGATTCAAATGAATATGGTACTTAAGTTAGATGCACCAGAATTTTCTATGGTGTTATCCATATAAATCCATGGGGTGATTATAATAAAAAATAAGCAACAAGAATAACTTCGGTTATATATATATATATATATATGCTTCTAATATTAGAAGTAAATTTATTACCGTTCACTTCGGGACTGGTAACCACTCAAAGTTGTGGTTCGTGACCAGTCGCACGTGTGCTGAGGCCTGCTAAAGGATTTTACATTTAGATATAGCTGGGGTACTTATGTGTACACTTGCTTCTGCTTTTTCCCATGGGTGCTTGTAAGTTTTTCATTTATTTCTTATCGTATTACCTACTGAAGAAGGAAAAATCCGTGGGATTAATCCCGAAATTGATTTAGTATAGAGATAACGAATTTTTAAAAATTCTCTTCCCTTCCTCGATTTCACTTCGACGTGTATTCATAGTGAATGTATATTGTAATGTGGTGATTGACGATTTAAAGTCTATTCTCAGCATATTGGCATAGAAATCTTTTTCTTGGAGTCTGAACACATTTCGGCGTGTTTCTATTGACTGAGACAGATACCCTTAGCGAGAGCAAGATTAAAACTTTTGGTGAGCTTGCGATATGGCTCTGTAAAACACTTTATGGGAAGAATTGAATGAACACTTTAGGACAATCTAAAACCTAATGTAGCGTAATTAGTAGCATTGATCAACATCGGATTCTGGGCGGGTTTCTTTACTTTGGCACTAAAAGTTACTAGAGTTGAGGTGTAAGGTACTCCAGAATCAGCGGCAGCAGCAACGAAGTAGCTCACCTCTTTTGATTATTGTTGTTTTTGCATTCGCTTCCATTTAACAAATGTCTTTTTCTTAAGTGGTTCTTACTACCACACATCCAGCAACTGGGCTTTTAGAACCGAACCACAACCACGAGTGAGCTCCTCTTTGTCCCCCGAATGTAGTACAGCATCACCATGGTCTTGGGGTATTCAGGATCATAACATTTTCATGTCCACTGAGACCCCACTTGTCCATATACTATTCTGAATCACTTCTTTTACCACGTGCCCGTCATGTTCCCTAAAAGTGACAAAGGTCGAAGCTTACCAATATTTCTAGTTAACATGATCTTAATAATTCTGAATCCTATGCACTGTAGTAACAGTCTATCGAGAAAGAATGTGGAACACCAACTTTATTCGCCACCATGTCTCGTCTTTGGTTTTAAAAACTAGCAATTGCTTCATATATTCATTTCCCCCATACAATGGGGCGTAGGTTCTGCAATACATCCATTAGAATTTAATTCACCTACCTCTTGCTCTTCCTGGATAGTTTCGTTGGATACACCTTACGAACTCTCTAATTTTGCTTTGTACTGGTTCAAATCAAGTCGCCCCATTTTTTCCACAGCGCTAACAAATGTGTTTTCTTTTCCTTCAGTTCCACTGTACTTTCAATACTTTCGTGTTTTTTACTATGTATGTATCTCATAAACAATTTAGTGTTACCACCTTATTCTGTTACTTCTGAAGCAAACATCTTGCAACGATTAAATTTCAAATTTCTTAGACATTTCAATAATGTAAAACATTCTTAATGTTTAAAGACATACTTTTCTTCTATTCCCGTTAATGGTGTGAATATCTAAGTGTTTCGAAGTTCGTTTAAGTTAAAAAGAACAAACACGTTTTCCTCTATATATATTTCTTTACTGCCCACAAACTTATGACCAAAAGTATCCCAGTCGTGACCTTACCATTTACACGTAGTGTAGCTGAAACTACATAAAACAATAAGTATTTTAAGATGATCTTATGCTGCTTGAGTGATATTTGGTTGCTATTTCTCCCCATCGTTGGATCATATAATATTGATATCCTTTAACTGACAAGACCAATGTATTTAATGGTTAGAGGAAATGAGAAGTTACAACGCTCCTGGCTATTACAGAGAGAGTTAGCGGCGTAGGTTAACTGGTTTTAATTAGGTCTGATCATAGTTGACCTGGAGCTAAAACAGCTATAACTTGTCAACAATCTGTGTCTACGTTATTGCTTTACTTCCCAGAAATAGCATCTATATTTCCTTCATGTGTGTGTGGGGGGTGTATGTGTGTGTGTGTATTTACTTGTGTTGCAATATGGTTTCTTCACTTGATTCTTGGGTTTCAAATTCTTCAATAGGTCATAAGAGAATATTTCTACTCTAGGCACAAGGCCCGAAATTTTTAGGGATAGGCCAGTCGATTACATCGACCCCAGTGCGTAACTGGTACTTAATTTATCGACCCCGAAAGGATGAATGACAAAGTCGACCTCGGCGGAATTTGAACTTAGAACGTAACGGCAGACGAAATACCTATTTCTTTACTATCCACAAGGGGATAAACATAGAGGGAACAAACAAGGACAGACAAACGGATTAAGTCGATTACATCGACCCCAGTGCGTAACTGGTACTTATTTAATCGACCCCGAAAGGATGAAAGCCAAAGTCGACCTCGGCGAAATTTGAACTCAGGACGTAGCGGCAGACGAAATACCTATTTCTTTACTGACCACAAGGGGCTACATACAGAGGGAACAAACAAGGACAGACAAACGGATTAAGTCGATTATATCGACCCCAGTGCGTAACTGGTACTTACTTAATCGACCCCGAAAGGATGAAAAGCAAAGTCGACCTCGGCGGAATTTGAACTCAGAACGTAACGGCAGACGAAATACGGCTGCGCATTTCGCCCGGCGTGCTAGCATTTCTGCCAGCTCGCCGCCTTGACAATAATTCGCTAAGAAAACGTAGCGTAGATGTATAATTATTATCATTTATTTTTGTTGTCTTATTTAATTCCAGCAAGAAAAATAAGTCTTCCAGAATATAAACACTAATATAGAGTTCCAATCAAAACTAAATTTTGGGTAATCCTTGTCAGGCAATCATTATATCAGTTAGGAATTAAACGTGTTGTAAGGAAATTTAGCAGACAGTTTGGACAGAAACCTTCATTTCAAATTTGTCTGTGAAACGCAATCTATGAGTATAACTAAGACGCACATTAGCAGAAAATTAAACAATATAAATGCTATATGAAGTGAGATTAGTTCGAAAATTATTTCTGCAACTATATACTGTATGTCTTTGTTTACAACCAGATGTATGCACGTACGTTGAATAAATAAACTGTGTTAAATAAACGGATATAGAAATAATCAAGAATATTTAATATTCAATAACTGAAAATATTCAATATATTTCTAGATAGTTATTCAATTAGAGATATCGGAAAACAAACATCCGGCCGTACAATTTAATTAAAGATAAATCGGATCAGTCCTAAGTAAAACAATAAAGGAAAAAAATGATATATCAAAAAATAGATTATACATACATATATATATATATATTGCAATTATAGATTAAAAGAGAAATGATTATACATAAATACACAAAAATATATTTGCTCTAAATGACATACAAATGTCGACCGCAAATAATTCAATTTACATTGATTACATCAATTTAAAGTACACCCGTACACATTACAACCTCAATGTACAAGAAATAGGTAATTAAAAACTTAAATGCCGATTATTTCTGAAAATAACAAAACATACTTTAATAATACTGTAAATCAAACTCCATTAGAACATTTCTCGCTGTCTTTCTATATTACTTTGTCAACATAGAGTCGATAGACAGTTTTCATTATTGAATCTCTTGCAAGAAAATGTTGCATAATAATTAGTGTGTGCATTATTAATACATGAAATTGATTTAATTTACTAGCTAAAATACCTTGGTAAATAAATACGATTTTTTAATACAATCTAAATGAAATTTATTAAACTATTTGATATTCTTATAGAATCTAATAGATTTGTAATATTAAAAAATGAAATAAATACTTCTTGTTATTACAAGAATTCAGCTTTGGAAGTAAAGTATTAATTAGTAAATAAATATTCTATAAATATTATTTATAATATAGAATCAAAATAAATTTATCAGTACTTTATTATTTGCAATTATATGTAATTATATAAAAATGAGGTGAAGATGCAGAGTCGTTTGAACATCACTTAGAATGGTGCGTGGTATTTATTCCAGCTCCCTACAGTGATCCTCTTTCAGCATTTTGGGATCGATAAATAAAGTACTTCCCCAAGATTGTGGATTAGTGAAATTATTAGAGAAACGGAGGAAATACTTTGTAGTCTCTGTTCAGAGTTCAAAACCGCCTACTGCAACCGAAATAATGTAGTCTACTTTCCTTGACTCGATCGAGAAATCAGCTGCCAGTTGTTAGTATTACATCCAGAAAATCACATTAGTAAATATGCTCACTTAGCCATTAGTTTAATTATTATTAAACACAGCTTAAGCGGCGAGCTGGCAGAGTCGTTCGCACGCCGGGCCAAATGCTTAGCGGCATTTCGTCTGCTGCTACGTTCTGAGTTGAAATTCCGCCGAGGTCGACTTTATCTTTCATCCTTTCGGGGTCAATAAAATAAGTGCCAGTTTCGCACTGGGATCGCTCTAATCGACTTACCTCCTTCACCGAAATCACTGACCTCGTGCCAAATTTTGAAACCATTATTAAATACAGCTCACTGTTCACGTAATTTTTAGAAATTATTAATACAGAAAATTATAGCTAATTGATACATTCTCATAGAAATAAACATCTTATAAAATCCAATATAAAACTTTCATCCATTACAGAATGAAAATAAACATAACATAACAGCAAGCACTATTTCACATCTAAATTCAAATGTTCTAGTCTTAACTATATTTTAATAACCTGTAGTAATATAAAATATAGTAATAATGGTTATATGGTGTAGACACATATATACTGACAGGCAAAAATATGAACAAAATAAAAGCATGCGGAATAATATATAGAAGAAATACAATAAAAAGTTCAAATTGTTATGGGCGTGTAAGGTATATCCGGTTCAATTATAGTTCATGTGACGTAGTTATTGGGTGGAGGAGGTATTTTAATGCGTAGAGAATAAAACATTTTGATTGCACAGACAAGACAACTAGTGTAATTCCATTCTATCTATATGCTGAAATGTCTGTTTCTACATTTTCACCACCTGTAATTTATAGCCCGCTAGGTCTATACAGTACGATTAATGTTATTGAATGTAACATTAAACAATAGCTGAAGGCTATATAAAAACTATAATTCCAATATAAACAGAGCAGTTCAAAGCAATATACACAGTTCACGAATTATATGGAAAATGGTTCATATGAAATACAGACATCAGGTTCTGTGCTATATAAAAATGGTTCATATAAATTACACACAAGTTATACACTAATAGTTCATAGGAGATACATACAGTTGGTCACGTGTTCTATAAAACTGACACATGTTACGCTGCAACGGAATATTTGCAAGTGCAGAAAAAAATTTTCAAAGAATACATTGCTAAAGATATAAATTGCAAATATATAGAGTTCGTTTAAATGCCATCAATATACGGAATGGAAATGTTCATATGTGTTCGTTGGGGTGCTATAAAAAAAATACTACCATATATTTTTACAACAAAGACCAACAGGAAAAGGTAATGCTACATTAAGATCTATATTGTAAACTTGAACGACTTTACATCAATATGCAGCGGTATATAAAAGATATCTATAGAAAAAAAAATGCAATAAGATATCTTTCTTTTATAATATTGGAACAGCCCAGTTTTGGATGACTCCATCTCACGAGTGAATAAGTTAATATCTCCTATAGAGAAATAATGTATCTAGATGCAGGCTCAAATCTGTATCGCGAAATACAACTGACAACCAATTTTAAATCTAATCAAAGCAGTATACCTTTGTGTAACAAGATGTAAGCTGTGACTTCGCCTCCACAATGGTAGCGAAATATCTAATATATGTTACTGATGAAGATTCTACAGGTGTTCTATTGTCTATAATAATAA
>NC_043003.1:53922235-53934735 GCF_006345805.1 Octopus sinensis | reverse complement strand
AACATGGAGCATCATTGCTAAAGCCAGAAATAACAGATGACAGGGCACCAAAATGCGAGCTCTGTATCACTGGAAAGCTAAATATCAGACAGTCAACAGATAAAATTCTAAATATTAGGGATGAAACCTTCTCTCTCTGCATACACAAATATTTCACACTCCGACATTTCAAGAGGGGCTCACCACCCGCGCCACCAACCCCACAAGGATAGTTTCTTACCCTGAATGTGAACACTGAATATTTAGAACACGTGAACTCCATACATTGAAACAACATGCCCTCCAACCCGATAAACTTCCTCAAACAATCGAACATCATATATACCCAGAATATAATATAATGCAAACAAATTCACAGTTCAACTCGGCTTTTTTTCCCAAACGTCAAACCCAAGAGAAATAATCACTTAAAAGGTGTTATCCAAGAGTAGTGCCCCTTGATTTATTGTTCCCTTTAAGACGGTTTTTGTGAACTTCCGAAACATTTCACCAGACATTTTGTATTTTCATTCAAAATGGAGACGAACACTATTTCTCCATGTGATCAGCTTGAAAAATTAATATATTTTTCTGAACCTGAAACTAATGGTAGCCTTAATACACAAATAAACTTTCTCCACCAATGCGGTGTTGAGCACTCATTCTCGTTGTTCGACGTTTACGTATGTGTGCGTGTTTGTGCGTGTGTGTGAGTGCGTGTGTGTGTGTGTGTGTGTGTGTGTGTGTGTGTGCGAGTGTGAGTGTGAGTGTGAGTGTGCGTGCGTGTGTGTGTGTGTGTGTGTGTGTGTGTGTGTGTGTGTGTGTGTGTGTGTGTGTGTGTGTGTGCACATACACTGTTTGAAGAAATTCTCTCACTTTTAAAGTCAGGAATTGTAATTATTCCTTCTCGATTCATAAAGAAAATCCTTTATTTTACTTTAATTTAAACACAGAGATTTCTGACTGAACAAAAGATATTTGTAGGAGTACGGAACTGAATTCTCTGTTTTGGACTATGGCAGTTCCCTCCCACAAACCTCAGGTAATTTCCATGCTAGTAGTTTTACAATACAAAAATACACTAAAACATCGTCAAAAATATTAAGCCTTGAGATGAATAAATAGAAGATTAAATCCAACGATGAAAACAAAACAAAAGCTCTGATTGTAACAAATAAATAAAAAGGCTTCAGAATATAAAGGAAATTTCTCAAAGTATTAAGGCAAACATTTGTGACATTAAAAACTCAGACAAATGTTTCTATACTCAGTTATTTATGAAATAAAAGGAAACAAATTTTGAAAATGACAAAACGTCATATGTCGTATTTCCCGCCAATGTCACGATTTTGCCATTGAAATTAAATTAGTTCGGTGCTTGTTTGTTTAGAGTCTAGAAATTGGAATTAATTTTATTGTTTTCAATTAAATTTCTTGGCAGCGACTTTGAATAATGGAATTGAATATTTTCGATAACAATCTAATTTGTCTTGAGGTTTTATTGATAAAGCAAAAGATTTTTTTTTTCTGATTTGCTTTGTGTAGCCTTAGGTAAATTATACAAAAAAAGCGATACAAATAGCATAATGCCTTTATAAACAATGATTAATATTTTCAAGATAATAATAATGGGAAAACTTCCAATATCAATTCCTTTGCCAACTTTTGCAAGCGCGAATCTTCATCTGATATACGGTTAGATGATAGCAGTATTTGATATTCGGAAACTTTGTTCAATGTAATCGTTTAATCATATCGTTTAACATTTCAGAAGATATTTTGGCAAAGTCGTAGATTAAAACTGCGCGCCTCACTGGTGACATTGTTCTGATCGGCTGACTTCTAATGCAGTTTTGGTTTCATATACACATATATTTAGGGCGGCTGTGGTGCCTTTCTCTCCTCCTCTCGCTCTCTCTCTCTCTCTCACACACACACACTTCCTCTCTCTCACTTTCTCTCCTTTCCTTTCTTCCCTCTCTCTCTCTTCATTTCTATATATCTATATGTTCATATATTGTATTCATATATGTATATGTGTGTGTATATATCTGTGTGTGTGTATGTGAGTGCATGTATATATGTACATATAAACTTTCTATTGTTTCCTCATACACCCTACTGCTGCAAAATTAACAGGCGTGACTGTCATAACACCATAACACACTTAACTGCCATTTATTTTTCATTTCATATACATACATACATACATACATACATACATACATACATACATACATACATACATATATATACTATATATATATATATATTATATATATATATATATATATATATATATATATATATATATATATATCAGAGGAAGTAATGAAGTTGGGAGGCACTCATACCTTTCCCAAATGTATCAAGGACGCAGATGCTGTGAAACAGCTTCAACTTTAGGTTGAATGTAGGTCCACTATTCCAGATGCCCGTAGATCACCGAGGTCTCGACAGTGATGGCCCCACCATGTTATGAGTTTACTATTTCATATCATCAATAGCAGGGAGGTATGGACGAATATTCAATAAGTCTGCTTCAAATTCACGCCGCCTAGGAAGCAAGCCCACTGATTCACTAAGTTTTGTCAATACTGAGTTAGATCGGCAGAAGCTGCGTGGAAGTATAACATGTGCTCTGTACTATTTAATTCAATGGATCATTTTTGCGTTGCAGTGATTCAATCTGAAGATTAAGTTAGGAGTACAAAATTCTGAGGTTTAAGTTAGGAGCAGAAATACTCAGCGTTTGACTTTATAGATGGATGGGTAGATAGATATATCTATTATATTCTTATACAAGAATGTAGTGTGAGAATAATAAATTTCTACTCCAAAACAGCATAGAGCAAACCATCAGATCAATGTAAAATTGTTTTTATTATAACTGAACATAAAAACAAAGATTAATATAGATAGACAGACAGAAAGGCAGTTATATATATATATAGGGAGAGTTTACGAAAAAAAGAAAAGACGAAGACAGGTGGTGGTACAAAACAAACAGATGTATTAGTATAACGCTCAGGAATAGAAAAAGTCTTTTACGTTTCGAGCCTACGCTCTTCTACAGAAAGGGACACAGAAAAATCAAGGAGAGAAACAAGGAGAGAATAAAATGTGTGTAGTGGCTAACGATCTATCATGGCGACTGACTTCGGACAGAAGGGTCACACGCGAGAGGGAAGAAGTAGGGGAGATAACAAAGTGAAGATGACCCCCAACACGAAGGTGCATGTGTGTATAAGAGAGTATGTACGTGCGTGTGAAAGAGGGCTGGTGGTCTGCACGTGTGCGTGTATGTATGTGTAGGTGTGAAAATGTGGGGATGGGTGTGTGGGTGGTGTGTTGTGATGTGATGTGTAATGTTGTATGGTGTAGTGTGATGTTGTTGGGAGGTGGGGGATGCGAGAGTGGGGAAAGCACGGGTGGGGTGTGGGTTCGGTTGAGTCGGTAGAGTTGCGGTTTGTGGGTAGGGTATCGTTCAAATTGAGTAATAGCAGCTCGGTACTATCTTCTCGTATCTTTGAAACTGACTTTGCCTTATAACCCTCAAGTATTGGTGAAGTATTAACTAGTAAAACAACGTAGATACATTTCATTCGCTAGAACTACAATTTCGTAGGGAAGGAATTGCACGAAGCAATCTTTCCTCTGCAGAACTGCATCCATGCAAAACAAACTACTCTCTATGTTTACCTGTCGTTCACTAATATTCTAAATATCAATTAAATCCAGATACATCATGAGAAACTGATGAGAAACATTTATTCCATTGAATAGGATGTCAGTCTATTGCATTTGTCATTTACAGATATATTGTTATATATTTATATAAGCCCTAGGACCTATGAAGCTAGTTACCTGGCTTGCATGGCGTATATGTAACCGAGATCACAATATTCCCCCTAAACGGGGTGCCGGTCCGTTGCAGGGTTCAAGCCTAGCAATTTTTGAGGGAAGTGAACAAGTCAACCATATCGACCCCATAACTTGACTTTTTACTTTGTTTTATCGACCCTGGAAGAATGAAAAGAAAAGTTGGTCTCAGCGGGATTCGAACTCAAGCCGTAAGGAGCCGGAAGAAATATCCTTAAACAGTTTGTCCAATGTGCCAACGATTCTGTCTGCTCACCACGGTATTCACATATATGCCTGAGACTTATTCACGAACGGACGGTCGAGATTTTAAGGACTGGTGCAAAAATCTGGATTTATGATGTGTAACAGATATTCACGACTGGCCTGCTAGTTGGCTTGCTAGCTGGCTGGCTGGCTGACTGGCTGGCTGGCTGGCTGGCTGGATGGATGGATGGATGGATGGATGGATGGATGGATGGATGGATGGATGGATGGAGGAAGGGGTGGGTGGATGGATTGATGGATGGATAAATGGATGGATGAATGGATGGATGGAGAGAGAGAGAGGGGGGAGATGGGTGGATGGATGGATGGATGGATGGTGAGACGGAGAGACGAAGGGATGGATAGATGGATGAATGAATGAATGAATGGATGGATGGAGAGAAGGAGAGAGGAAGGGATGGGTGTATGGATGGATGGATGGATAGATGGATGGATGGATGGATGTATGGGTGTATGGATGGATGGATGGATGGAATTTAGAATAAAGGACTCTTCTAAGAAACGAAAAGAAAGAAAATTGAAACACCTACATTAAAGTTAATACCACGACTAATGTGTTCGAATCTAATATCTTACCAATTACTTTACTCTACTTTTAATTCCAATAGTCTACGAGCCTACAGGAAGCATCTACAATATCGCCGAATTTGCTAAAAACAGGGACCAAATTCCCTCAGAACATAACCCTACAGTTTAAAAAAAAAAACCAATGGCCCATTGGATGGTGGAAGCCTATATAGACAGACATAGACATGAAGGCCATCCATGCCTCGGACGACTTTCACCATATAATAGCTCAATGAAAGTTGGCCTTGGGCTAAAAAAAAAAAAAACAAGAACACTAAAATATTGTATTCAGTTTCATTTTATTGTACACTTTGCAATGCTGATGGATAAGAATCGCCTATCCGTCTATTTACTGTCCTCCACCCTATCCCTTTAGCCACGCGAAAGTGCTTGTATACACACGCACTAAGTCCATAATTCTAATACGATTAAATCGGAGCGTGAACTGATATATAGTCTCATAGTCTTCGAGAGTGGAAGAGGTTCACCAAAGTTCACACAAAACGCCAGCCTAAAGCACCAAGATGTCTGCAGATCTCAGTATATTATCATGTTATTACATGTATATGTGTATACATAACCTATATCTATCTCTATATATGTGTGTGTGTATACAAACACATATACATATATATGCATATATATATATATATATATATATATATATATAATATGCATATATATATATGTGCATATATATATATATATATATATATATATATATATATATATGACTGTATAGATAGATGATAGATAGATAGATAGATAGATAGATAGATAGACAGACATATATGACAGCGTCTGTGTTGTAAGTATATATTAGTGTGTGTGTTGCTGTGTTTGTGTGCGCGCGCGTGTGTGTGAGTGCATGTATGTATGTGTGGATGGTTGGGGGCGCACACTGGTTGCTGGAAATAAGCTGAAGATTTATTTATTTAATGTTTCCAGTCAAATGTATATTTTCCCTCTTATAATAGAAGGATACTGATACTGTATGAACTACTATAAGTTCATTATGTGTGTGGTCATACACATACACACACACACACATACACACACACACATACACACACACACACATACATGTACGTACGCATACACGCACGCACAGGACAAGTCTTTAAGTATTCGTTAATACATATATAATTTTTTCCTGTTGGCGGGATAATTACTTACACACGCATCAGTAGACATGGTCTCTGTATCGTTAAAGTGGTGTAGTTTTAACATAAAACGTCTATTAAGTTGCCGGTATCATGTTAACAACAGCCTCTCTTTTTTTTATCTATAATTTATTTCAACAATAGTGGGGGTATATTGTTCTCCTACGCAGTCTGTTGATAGCTGACATGCCGGACAGGAAGTCATTTGAATATTGGAAAAGAATTACCTGTATCATAATGATGCACGCCGTGTATCAAAATGGCCATATTATGACTGCTGCTCAATGCTCTATGAACAATGTGAAGGCTATAAGATCTGATAAGGACAGCTGCAACAGAGGCTACAAAATCGTGGCCTGCAGAGAGGGACACAGTAGGTGTTCTGACTGTGTCAGCAAGCCAGAATTCCTCACATCTTTAGGATCAGTTCAGACGACTATGTGAAACTGCTGGTGACTGTGATCAAAATCTGACTGGAGAGGGTTGCTGCTTCAGGGCCGTATTTCTGACAGTAGGATTCGGTTCGTTGATATATCCCCGGAAAGTGCCAGAAGTAGTTGTCGGGGGATTTCTAAGAATTCACCAACACCAATATCCGGCCTCCTAATTCTCTCGGTTGAACCCATGGATTACTCTGTGTGAGGCGCTGTTGAGAATGACAACAGCCGCTCTGCCTGCAACACCAATACCGAGCCGGTGGCCAAGAACGAGGAGGGGTTCGAAAATCTTACATATATACGAGGGATGTATGAAACGTTTTGAGCCTTCAAGGCCTTTGAACCTTGCAGTTTTGTACCTTCATCAGAAGTCTTTGTTTTATTGTTTTATTGTTTTTTTTTAGGCTCAAGCCTTTTCATATGCCCCTCATATATATATATATATATATAACGGGAAGCTTTATGAAAATAGACAAAAGAAGAAGGCAGGTGGAAAACGAACAAACAATTGTATTAGTATGGCGCTCAGGAAATATAAATAAAACAAGTCTTTAACGTTTCGAGCCTACGCTCTTCAACAGAAAGATACACAGAGAGAAAAAACACAGAAAGAAGGAGAGAAAAAAAATGCGTGCAGTAACTAACGAACCAACATGGCGATCTGATTTCGGTCAGAAGTCAAAGATCAAACATGAGACGCGAGAGCGAAATTAGGGGAGATAATAGGGTTGAATGACCAGCTCCAACATAAGGGTGTGTGTGTGTGTGTGTATTAGAGAGTATTAGTGCGTATGAGAGGTCTGGACGTGTGTATGTATAGGGTTGGTGTATGTATTAGTATGTATTAGTATGTATAAGGGTGTGTGTGTGTGTGTGTGTGTGTGTGTGTGTATGAGAGAGTATTAGTGCGTATGAGAGGTCTGGACGTGTGTATGTATAGGGTTGGTGTATGTATTAGTATGTATTAGTATGTATTAGTACGTATTAGTATGTATAAGGGTGTGTGTGTGTGTATGAGAGAGTATTAGTGCGTATGAGAGGTCTGGACGTGTGTATGTATAGGGTTGGTGTATGTATTAGTATGTATTAGTATGTATTAGTATGTATTAGTTGGTGTATGTATTAGTATGGCACATCATATATGATGTGAAGTGTAAAGTCGTGTGGGTAGTGTGGAGAGAGGAGAAAGGGGGAGGGGAGGGGAGGGGGGGAGGGGGGAGAAGTAAGGGGGAGGGGGGAGAAGTAAGGGGGAGGGGGAGAGGGGACAGAGAGAAGGGGAGTGAGGGAGCAGAGGGAAGGGGAAGAGGGAAGGGGGAGAAGGGAAGGGGGTAGGGGTGAAAGGATGAAGGACTGAAGAAGTAGGGGTCGGGGGGAAAGGTAGGTGGAGGAGGAGGGAGGAGGGGAGTTAGATGAGGGAGGGGGGGGGGTGGGGGGGAGTTGAGACCAAATGGCGTATAAGAGCGAGAGAGAAGATTAATTCCTGTTCACGGCGCAAACGGGAATCCGGATGGCCTCTGTGTAAGGACAAACCGAACACAGATAGGTGTTGCAAGGAGTGACCGGTGGAGCGGAAATGGCGAGAGACCGGTGTGTCGTTCGCAAGGTGGATGTCACGAAGGTGTTCCGCGAACCGGTCAGCCAAGCGGCGTCCCGTTTGTCCGATGTACAAGGAATGGCAGAGAGAGCAAGAGACGCAATAGATAATATTCTGGAGGTGCAGGTGAAGGAGTGGATGATGGGATGGGTCGATGATGGGTGCTAGTGAGGAGGGTGGTGTTAGAGAGGTAAGGGCAAGTGCAGCAACGTGTGGCGGGAGCAGGGGAACGAGCCGGGTTGGGAGGTATGGTCAGGGAGGAGCTATGGACCAAAAGGTCTCGAAGGTTGTGGGCTCGTTTGAAAGAGGGGAGGGGTCGGTTAGGGAAGAGGGGTGTGAAGTGGACGGTCGGACTGGAAGATGACGGAAAGCTCGAAGAATGGTGCGTTGGAGAGGTAGGTCGTGGGGTGGTAAGTGAGGGGAAAAGGGAGGCGGGAGACTACAGGGCGGGTTCGGGGAGAGAGAGCAGATACACGGTCCACGGACCATGCTCTGGCAAGGGCGGTGTGGATAGTGGTGAGGGGGTATCACGTAGGGTGAAGTGGTGAGCCATACGTTGAGACTGAGTCTCAAAGCATGGTCGTCACTACAGAGCCTACGTAGACGGAGGATTGGGAATAGGGGATGGAAAGCTTGGTGTGTGTTCTGGGTGGGAGGAAGAGTAGTTGAGGTATGAGTGTGATGGTACAAGACTTCTGATGAAGGTACAAGACTTCAAGGCTCAAACTTTTCATACACCCCCTCGTATATATAATATATATATATATATATATAGACGAGGGTGGTATGAAAAGTTTTGAGCCTTGAAGTCTTGTACCTTCATCAGAAGTCTATACGAGGGGGTGTATGAAAAGTTTTGAGCCTTGAAGTCTTGTACCTTCATCAGAAGTCTTGTACCATGTTTTGTTTTTTTGAGGCTCAAGACTTTTCATACACCCCTCGTATGTACGTACATATATATATGAAGGGGCGTGACATGGTGATTAGCTTATTCGGCTCACAACACTTTATTTCGCGTCGCTCAAATCCACTCAGTTGGCAAAAACGAGTTGTACCTGAAATTCAAAGGGTCAGCCTCGTCACATTCTGTGTGACGCTGAATCTCCCTGAGAACTACGTGAAGGGTACGCGTATCTGTGGAGTGCTCAGCCACTTTCACGTGAATTTCACGAGCAGGGTCCTCTTATCAGGCTGTTCTGTTGATCGGATCAACTAGAACTCTCGTCATCATAACTTTTGTCCTTGCCGTAAGGCTTTACTTCTACACACGCCAGCTTAATTTAATTCGTCCTTATTGGAAATACACTCGTTGTTAATGTCCTGTTATTTGTATTTGTGTACCATTTCTCCGTTTTTTTTTTTGACCTTGTTTTCGTATACATTCGCTGTTTTCTCCCAAGGAATCTAGTACTCTTAGCTTAGTTTTTCCTTGGGGCTGGCCAGATTGAAGCAATCTCGAGTATAACCAGCCGAAATTGCAAAGATAATCTGGAACTCGACTGCGGAAAGAAAACTCCGAATGACCCGTCCTTTTTTCTTTGTATCGTCTGTCTGGATGTGTTGCTGTCCCTTCTTTGTATCAACTAACTGTCTGGGTGTTTTGCGTTCTTGTCCCATTTTTGTATTTGTGCAATGAATAAATTGTCGTCTAAATTACACAAAAATGAAAATAACACTGATATCTCATTTTAGCAGATATATTTACTAAAATTACCCTTAAAATATCTTGAAATACTAAAGAGTAAATCTTATTCAATAAAATCGCCATTGGCTTCAACCATCGCTTCCAGATGACTTCGGAATCTCCTGCAACTATTCTGGATGATCTCGTTTAAGTAGGTGAACGCTGCCATAATCCTTGCCTTCAGTTCATCTTTGGTGCTACAAGGAGTTTTGTTGGTCTCTCACTCAACTGCGCCCCACACATAATAATCAAGGGGGTTCACTCGAAACACCATGATGTTGACTGGATGTTTGATTTTTATCACTCTCGGTACGTTTTGGACATGGCAAGCCAATGATTGTTCTGTGTGTTCACCATCTGTTCCTATAGGAACTTCCGGCGCGAATGCCAAGCAGTACGGTATGTCGTTTCCAAATTTCTAGCAGAGGAAATTGCACCATGGTGCTGTTTTTCTCACAGACGGTGCCTAACTTATCCTACTATACTGTGTAGTCGTCAAAATAAAGATAAAACAAGCAATGTGCATGCGAGAAATTAAAAGTATGAAATGGCAGCAATTAAACCCATTGCACCCTGTTTATATATATAAATACACGTGTGTGTGTTTATGTGTGTGCGTTGTGTGTGTGTGTGTGTGTGTGTGTGTGTGTGTGTGTGTGTGTGTGTGTGTGTAAATATATATTGTACTGTACTATATAGATGAGCATACGAGTGAACAAACGTGCAAACAAAAGGAGCACTCAACACTTTGACTCCAAACTTTCGTAGATCTGAATCAAACTGAAATTAAATTTGTGTGTTGGGGAGGTGTTTGAGTATCAAGATATAGATAGATAGATAGATAGATAGATAGATAGATAGATAGATAGATAGATAGATAGATAGATAGATAGATAGATAGATATGTTTCTTTATTAGCCACACAGGGCTGCACACAGACAGGATAAAATTACAAGGTAGAGCTTTTCTTTTGGGGGTAAAAGAAGGGGGTTTGGTTTTCGATCAAAAGGGATCGTAAATGGAAAGAAAGAGGACAAAAAAGGGAGGTGAGGAAAAAAAGGGAAAGGAAAAAAAATTGATCAATAGGGATCGTTATCACAGAAATGTCAATATGAAGTGTAATGGGGCGGACAGGTGAGGTTTACCCAGATAGATAGATAGATAAATAGATAGATAGATAGATAGATAGATAGATAGATAGATAGATAGATAGATAGATAGATAGATAGATAGATAGATAGATAAGTTTCTTTATTAGCTACACAGGGCCGAACACAGAGGGGACAAAATACAATGTAGAGCTTTTCTTTCCGAAAAAAAAAGAGAAAAGTGGTAAAATTCCGATCAAAAGGGGTCGTGAGGAAAAAAGAAAAAACAGAAAAAGAAAACAAGACGCGCACACACATTCACACGTACATGGGATAGACAGACATAGAGACAGACAGACAGACCGACGACGAACTGACAGTCCGATCGACAGTCCGACCGACTGACCGACCGACCGAGCGACCGACCGGCGGACGGGCGCATGAACGTACACATACAAGCACACATGATCATACATTTTCTAGTATGAGTAATATCCATTCTTGCATTTGACGTTTATTTATACCACTACCATGTATCTATGTATTTGATAATCGACATGTATGTGTATGTATGTATATATATATACACACACACACACACGCATATATATATATATATATATATATATATATATATATATATATATATATATAACATATATATAATATATATATATATATATATATATATATGCATACATATATATGTACATATATATATGCATACATATATATATGTACATATAATATGAATACATATATATATATATGTACATATAATATACATATGCACACACATGCAAACACACATATCAATATATTAATATAGATATGTTTCTTTATTAGCCACACAGGACTGGACCAAGACGGGACAAATTACGAAGTAGAGCTTTTCTTTTGGGGGAGAAAAAGAAAAAAAGGGGGGTAGGTTTTCGATCAAAAGAGATCGTAGAAAGGAAAAAAAAAAGGAAAAGAAAAAAACGATCAATAGGGAAGAAAAAAACTATCAATAGGGATTAATAAGCAATTCTGGAGATACTGGGTATCGAACCCAGGGCCTTTCGCATGCAAAGCGAACGCTCTACCACTGAGCTACGATAGATAGATAGATAGATAGATAGATAGGTATTTATGTATATATGTATGTATGTATGTATCAAAGTATAATATAGAGATACGGATAAGTGAAGCTATATCTATACGTCTGAATGGACGTGTAATAGAAAAAAAAAACAAGAGTTAAGGCAGCATTCTTACACATGATTAAGAAACATGTTGGATTAAGAAACATGTTGCCATTATCTCTCGCTATACGTGAATATACTTATACTTAAATCTGTGTACCTATATCTGTATTAATGTATACAAAGATGTATTTATAAGAGAATATGTAATAGGACCCCACACATGCATATAAATATATTATGTACATTGATGTACGTATATACATGTATGTATGCATCTAGCTATATGTGCATATGTGTATTACATATGCACACATATTTATACATATGCATATGTATATATATATTATATATATATATATATATATATATATATATATATATATATATATATATATGCATGTGTGTATTATGTATGCATATATATATATGTATTATGCATGTGTGTATTATGTATGCATATATGTATGTCTGTACATGAGACAATTATATGTGTAATATATTTTGTAATATATATTTGTACGGCAATAGGTGTGTGTGTGTGCGTATAAGTGAGCACAAACGCAGAAACGCTCATATATGGACATACATATATTTAGGCAATAAAGAGTATGTGCATATACATGTGTGTATATATCATTTGTAAAAGTATTCC
>NC_043003.1:53912235-53919735 GCF_006345805.1 Octopus sinensis | reverse complement strand
ATCATCAAGCACAGCAACATAAAAATCTTTGCAGATGACTCCAAGCTACAGAGGTCATAAATGAGGCGAGTGACCGGACATGCCTTCAGTCAGATCTACTGGCTGTTATCCAATGGGCAGAAAAAAACAATATGCTGCTGAACGAGGATAATTTGAGCTAATCCACTTTGGAAAAGAGGATGCCCTGAAAAACCCATACTCCCTTCCTTCAGGTGAAACTCTCACGGCGTCCAACAACATCAGAGACTTGGGAGTAATTGTGGACAACAACGTAAGCTGGGCCACTCATATAAACACCAAAGTTGACATGGCCCGCAGAATGTGTTCCTGGATTCTCAGAACTTTCCAGTCGAGAGATATCCACACCATTATCCTTCTCTTCTCCACTTTTGCCCGACCCCACCTTGAATACTGTTGTCCACTGTGGTCTCCCCACACAATACAAGGTATCATAAAAGTCGAAGCACCTCAAAGGGAATCACAAAAAAGATAGATGGCATGACAGGCCTCGACTATTGGGGGTCGACTAGAAAAGCTAAAACTCTATTCTCTCCAACGTCGTCGTGAGCGCTACATCATCTGCATGATGTGGAAATATTCCATCGCATTGCCCAAATGATGTTGGCATCACCTTTAAGGTACACAAGGCTTGGGCCCCGTGCCATCCGCCCAAAACAAAAATCGCACTCTCATCTCATAACAACAATACGGCACA
This sequence comes from Octopus sinensis, assembly GCF_006345805.1. NCBI lineage: Eukaryota > Metazoa > Mollusca > Cephalopoda > Octopoda > Octopodidae > Octopus > Octopus sinensis. The sequence continues at coordinate 53,919,020 of NC_043003.1, read as the reverse complement.
ATTATTTCACCTCAATGGCCCGCTCTCTTTAACATTACACCAAAACACATTAAAACAGAAACTGACCCTATAGGGTTCAAGAAGTCTTGGACAGATTCCTTCAAGAAATCCCGGATAAACCCCTACACCCGGATATGTCTCTGTAAACAATAACTCTCTACTTGAGTGGGCCATAGTGCCCAAATTCTGACTTGAAAGACTTCACCAGGTGGTGCTATTAAGTTAGACATGGCCTGGGCCAATAATGGCCGAAACCTATCAAAGTATCAAAGTATCAAAGTATATATATATATATATATATATGTATATATATAGATATAGTTATACATATATATATATATACATATATATGTATATATTTACGCATTTAAATGAGTGTGTGTGTATGTATATATATATAAACACAAACATACATACATACATACGTACATACATACGTACGTACGTACGTACATACATACATACATACATACATACATACATACATACATACATAAACAAGCCACCCCTCTGTCTTAATCCTTACTGCCAGTAACCCTTTGCTTGTCTCAAATTTTTATGCCCCACCTTTTCATCTCATACTTTGTTGTTGATGTTTTTTAAATTTGTTTGTTTGTTTTTTCTTTGGTTTCTTTTTGGTTCCTTTTGGTTACCCATGACGTCTCCCACCACCGCTGCCAACATCATCACTTAAGATCCACCAGCAGGAACTACCTCACCCACACGATGCACCACTAACACCAGAACCACTACCTTCACTTGGGTCACTACCAACAACAGCATCGTCATCATCATCATCATCATCATAATCATCATCATCATCATCATCATCATCATCACCATCACCACCAAAACCACACCCTCAACCAGCTTTGCCGCCGGCACTACTTACGCCATCACTTTATTTCGCAATCTCCACTACAACTACCACCTACATCACCAATCAGAATCCCTTTCGCAACCAGCACCACCATTAGCAACGACAATACTTCGTCGGCATCACCACCACTAGCATCAACATCAACAGCGCCAACACTACTATCGGAAGCTTCTCTGCTATCACCGGTTCCGCCAACGATGCAATTACTAGGACTTCAACACCGCTGCCATCGCCACCTCTGCTGCCACCACCGTCGCCGCTGCCACTGCGACCACCTCTGCCATCATCACCACCGCTACCACCCCAACCATCGCTGCCACCGTCGCCACTTTCTGCACCGCAATCACCACCACCACTGCCACCGTGCCACCGATTCCCCCACCACTACCTCCGCCACCACCACCACTGTTGCTACCACCGTCACCTCTGCCACCGTCGCCACTACTGCCATCGCCCACCACCGCTTCTACCGCTTCCACCGCTGCCACTGCTACCACCGCTGTCACCGCCGCCACCGCCGCCACCGCCATCACCACCACCGCTGCTGCCACCACCACCACCGTTGCCACCGCCACCACCGCTGCCACCAACACCACCGCTGCTACCGCCACCACTGTTGTCACCGCCGAAACCCCTACCATTGCCATCACCGCTTCTACCGCTACCACAGCCCGCCAACACCGCTGCCACCACAACCATAACCATTACTGAGCACCACCATCGCCACTTGTCAGTACACCACCTCCAGCATACCACTGTCTACACCATCAACATTACTCACCACTACTGACACTACAAAAGAGCTACCACCACCACCACCACCACTGAACCAGAGCCGCCGCTTCTAATTACAGCTATCACCTCTGACACGCAATCTGCCCCGAGTCATCACCAAGGTAATCGACATAACCATTGCGATCAACTTCACTAGCCTCACCACCCACCCACCACTACCATCATCATCATCATCATCATCATCATTGCCAGCACCTCACCCCCAACAACAACAACAACAACATCACCACTAGCATAGTAGTACAGAGACGCGCACAGAGCGACGAAACAGTCGTAGTGTCCGAGCATCGCTAACTTGTGGAGTTATGTCGAACAGCAATTTGTTGATGCGTGTACAACGTATCTGGCCACCGACTGACTCCACAGTGAAAACCGCTCGTTGCCCCTCTTTTGTTTAAAAGAAGAGTAGGCAGTTTTTCCCCTGCCAAGTGGTTATCGCAAAAGCGGTTGTGTGGTGGATAAGACTAAAAGGAATGACGATAGACACATTTTCCTTTTTGGCCAAGTTCCGTTTGAAAAGGAAGGGCAGTTAGTGCCGTCACTAAATTTGCTGAAAGGTAAAGGAATGTGGTGAGGATGGCTCGTGTGAACGGGCCTGCTTATAAGCTAGTGCCTGTAGGCTGAGGAGTAAGAAGGAATGAAGAGCATTTGCCGTGGTATTTCAGATGAATAGGGTCGCTCGGGGTGGGAGGATTTCTTTGGTTTCCCCTGGCTGGCGTTTCCCCTATTGGGGCTTTTGTTTGTTAACATTTTTTGCTAATTGTTATATAGTTTTTTTTCAATTGTTTACACGTTCTATGCACATTTCCACTGTCTTTTGTCTTTGTATAATTCTAAATGTTTCTAGCGGCCGTTAAATCCGATAGAAAGGAATTATTATTATTATTATTATTATTATTATTATTATTATTATTATTTGTTGTTGTTGTTGTTGTTTTTGGTTTTTGTGGTGGTGGTGGTTGTTGTTGTTACTGTTGTCGTTCTTCTTTTTCTTCCTACTATTCTTGGAATATTGGATTTGTCTGCAATAGATGTGCCATTTACAATCTGCGTGAGCTTTTAAAAAATTCATAGATTACTTTCAGAATTGGATTTTTATTGTGCCGTGACTTGTGGATTTGTTGCATAGAGAGATTTTTTAATTTACTTTGTGTGTTTCTATGCTTAGGAAAGAAATAAAAACATTTTATTGTGTTTTAAAATTTTGTAAATGTGATATCCTCTGATTTGGTGATGAGATACGCATCCAAAAGTTTAATGTATATCAAATCGATATCTAAACAAGCCAACACAAACATTTGTACTTTCAACAAAATATTCAGTAAAAAAAAAAAAAAAAGCAAAAGAAAATTCGGCTGAGATACATTTTGTAAACACAAACGTTGGCGAGAGTGGAAATTTTCATATTTTGCGCAATGCCACCATAAACTTTGCGATTATCACAAACCAAAAGGTTGTTTTCAACAGAGTGCTGTCTCTGAAAAATATATAGACTCTGGCTAGGTGTTTGACAAAAAGTTCAGCTTCCTTACCCGACGACTTTATCGAAAAAACGGTAAAGAAAAATAAAGTGACACTTCTGAATATGCCCACAAAGCAATATTTAAAGGAAGCCCTCGCAACCGTGCGGAAAGTTGTAGTTTTCATCAGTCGGGGAGTATGTACGGGATGTATAAATGGGTTTGGAAACTGATGATGGAACAAGAAAACAAAGCTGGTGTGGTACACACCTGTCTATAGGCTAATGTCATAATATATGAGATGACATAAAAAAAAACTTCACAATAACAAACACTAGTATGCTGTTAACTCTGGGCTCAGTTATCTTTTGTTATGGAAGGTGATGAGTACCGAACTAACTACAAACCATTTGTGGTTAGGAGGAGTTAGGGTTCCTAATGAAATGGAAAGCAGCGAACTGGCGGAATCGTTAGCACACCAGACGAAAGGCTTAGCAGCGTTTTATCCGTTTTTAAGTTCTACCACGATCGACATTGCCTTTCATCCTTTCGGAGTCAATGAAATAAGTACCAGTTGATCTCTGAGATCGAAGTAATCAAAAGCCGCTTCCCAAAAAATTTTGTGCCATGTGCCTATAGTAGAAAAAATTGTTAATCTTAATGATATGATTGACCACATGCTTTCTTCATAAGAACCATATCTCGGGTATAGAGAAAAAGCGATAAGACGGTGTTCTAGAGCAAAGAAAAAACATTGCTTGAACTTGTACTTGCAAGAGCTATTTATGGGGGTTTCTGTCTTGACTTGCTTGAGTTGTGAAGAGGTTTTCAGAAGTATTAACCTCGTCTTTAGAAACGGAAGATGTTTTAATTTTTGCATCTACAAACACGATGAATTGGCTGGATCGTGAGAGGTTCGGAAAATACTTACGGTTTTTGTTCCGATACGATCTGAGTTCAAATCTTGCCGAAGTCAATTTTACCTTTCATCCTTTCAAGATCGATAAAACAAAGTGCCTGTCAAATATTGCTTCGGATGATTTAACCATCTCCATCCCCAAAATTTCAGGTCTTATGTCTATATGGGAATTACTTTTCAATAGTTGATAGGAAGATAGATAGAGCGACTGACGAAAATGCCTTGTGACATTTCTTCCAGCTCTGTACATCCTGATTAAAAATTTCCGAAGCCAACATTGTCTTTCATCCATTATGGTTCAACAAAATAAGTGTCACTGTTCTATATTTTAGAGATGAGGAATTCTATACATTATTTACATTGGATGGATATGTGTCCTCATCTTGTTTGCTGTTACCACAACGTTGCGGCTGAATTACTCTCCAGCCTTCAGGTGTCCAGATAGAATTTTGAACCCAACCCTGAGTTCTCATTCCTAAGGTATTTTTTACTGATGTTATTATTATTAGTATCATTATTTATTCAATGGTTAAGAGCGCGGGCTACAAACTCCAAGTTTACGAGTTCAATTTCAGGCAGTGCCTTGAACAAATAATAATACTAATAATGATATCAGCAAGAAAATACCTTAGGACTGAGAACCCAGGTTTGGGTTCAAAACCCTACCAGAACACCTGATGAAGGCTGGAGAGTAAATCAGCCGAAACGTTAAATCAGCCGAAACAGAATGAGGGCACGTGTCCGTCCTGTGTAAATAATGAAAATAAGTGACTTTCGAGTATTGGACCGATTTAAACTAATAATACCCACACCCAAGTTTAAGGCCCTCCCCGCCCTTATTTCAAGAAAAGCACTAAAAACAATATTTACATCTACACTGCTTTTCGATCGATTTGATAGTCATCGGTTGTCTAATTCATAGATATTTACATTACACCGAACCAAATTCGAAATGAGAATTATTTCTTAACAATATTTCTGAATTTTGGTTTCAAATTTTGGCACAAGGCTAGCAATGACGGGGTGGGGTTAAGTCTATTAGATCGACCCCAGTGTTAAACTAGTATTTATTTTATCGACTTCGAAAGGAAGAAAAGCAAAATTGATGTCGGTGGAGTTTGAACTCAGAATGTAAGGACGGACGAAATACCTTTTTCTTTATTACCCACAAGGGGCTAAACACAGCGGGGACAAACAAGGACAGACATAGGTATTAAGTCGATTACATCGACCCCAGTGCGTAACTGGTGCTTAATTTATCGACCCCGAAAGGATGAAAGGCAAAGTCGACCTCGGCGGAATTTGAACTCACAACGTAACGCAGACGAAATACCGCTAAGCGATTTTTTCTGGTATGCAACCGATTCTACCAGCTTAATATATCTAAATATTGGAACGATTTTTTATGTCTTAAGATAAGATTAGCAGTTCGAAAAATTATATTCTTAACTCGTTCAGGACATTTAGAAATTTTATCAACAGAAGAGATATTGCGCACTTAGAATTGGTGTATTTGCTTTTACCATTCGCACTAAAGTGACTCAGTAAGCAACTTCATTAAATCACCAATTCTCAAGTACAGCGACGTTATACACATGTGTATTACGCGCAGTAGCAAGCGAGATTTGTTGAGAAAATATTGCAGCTATATTTTTTTTAAACGTGAAAAATACAATATAAAATAATGCATATATAGTCTCCATAGCTATGATACATTCCTTGAATAAAGAATAATTACTTTATAATGTCCTGTAGTTCAAATTATACATATTTGTAAGCTAAAAAAAATATGTATTTTAGCCTACAAATATATATATAAATAGGATTTTTGTAAATAGATTTATTTGATGTTATGCACACAAAGTGCGCCGTTTTTTTTCTTTTTCGTATTTTCTCTAGTGTCCCGTTTGTATAAAAAAAAATCGGGTGCCACTGGGTTAAATCAGACTTAACTTGTAAAGTGTGTATCTTTCACAAAGTTCTTGAAATACTGTAATGATAATAATAATAACTACAGCTCTGTTGCTTTACTTTTATTATAATTTGTGTGTGCGATTCAAAAAAAGTGGCCAGTGGTATATTTGCTCTTTCAATGGCCAATCAATATTTTTTAACGTGTATTGCTACCAGCTGAGAAAGTTTTCACTTTTGCAATTAGAAGTTCATTATTTATATGCAAAAATAAACTCCAAGTGTACGTTAAAAAAGTGATTGGTATCAACATGTATCTCTTCTATTAAAGATTCTGAAAATTTTAGAAGAGATAGTCTCTAGACACCGCTCTTTGGTACGATTCGCACTTGGTTCTCGTCACATGAAAATTCATACGAAGAGTAAAGATATGCCCATGTGCAATGGTATACCTAACTGTTATTGATTCTGTTGTTTATTCTGGACCTTTACGTTCTGAGTTCAAATCCCACCGAGGTTAACTTACGGAATCGATAAAATGAAGTGTTAGTCAACTACTGGGGTCGATATAATAGAATAATCACCTCCCTTCAAAATTTCTGGACTTGCGACTAAATTAGAAAACATTTATATTGCTTATTCCGACTCTTTACGTTTTGAGTTCAAATCCCGCCGAGATCAACTTTACTTTTATTTATTTATTTATTTATTTATTTATTTTTGTGTGTGTCAATAAAATAAAGTATCAGTCATGTACTGGGTTCTGTAAAATACAATCTCCCACGCTCAAAAATTGCAGGCCTTATGCTTAAAATATGTT